>NC_054060.1:55742014-55894514 GCF_017639655.2 Falco naumanni | reverse complement strand
ATAGCTAAAGTATTCTATTTTCCTTTTCTGTCAGGCTATTCAGCACAAGAAGATACTTCTGGTTTATTCCAAAAAAAAAGAGAAATAAAACCGCCATATCCCAAAATGTCTAACAGTAAAGCATATAGTTTGGAGGCAAAAAAACAATACATTTGGTGAAATGGAAGATAGTAAGCTTTTTTGTCAGAAAAGTTACACAGCCATAAGAATTCAATTAAGAAAATTCTGTTCAGCTTAATATAGCCTACTCTAATTTCTTCCATTTAAAAGTAACAAACAAACATGCACCCTGTACTGACAAGTGCAAAAAGGAAAATTGTGTGTTCACATATTTGTCGTGAATTCACGTTTGCCTGGTGCAGAAAGTTTATTTCTTGAGAAGCACTTCAGAAATAACAGGTCCTAGTTGCTACAGTAGCTCAGATTTTTAGTTTCCTGTGCCTCCAGATAAACAGTGTAACAAAGATTTCTGCTTTGTTGAGGACAGTTACTCTAAAGTAGCTTGAAGCTATCACACACAATTCAAAACAAGTAATTTTGTTCTAGAATGGATCCAAACAAGCTTATCAGGATTGTTATCTATTTATAAATTATATATTTAACAGTAAAGTAAGACAGATGTAGCTGGAATGTTACACATAGGGAAACACAATTAGAGATATGCCAAATTACTCAACCTAATCCCAAGCAATAGACTCTTCAGGGCACTGGGAACTTCTAGAAGAATTAAACATTGTATGTTGTAAAAAGCTCAATTAAATACCCTTAGAAATCAAGCAAGGGATTCTTTCAGATCTGCCTGCAATATGTAGTCCTCCCAAATGCAGAATGTTTGCCTCTTCAAGCGTCCCTTTTCTGCTCATTCCTTTAGCCACTGAACCTATGGAAAGGACACTTTAAAAAAAAAATAAAATGTTCAGTGCTTTCATGTCTCATATTTCATACACTTGGCCATCTTGAATTAATAGGAGTCAATGAAGATACACATTCTTAAAAACAGCGGCAGCTTCATTGGTCTAATCTATGAACTTTAAAGACCTTCGTTTTATGAGCTTTCCTCAGGGTAGGTATTTCAGTGTTCTGAAAACAGGGTTATGGACTGTTAAGTTAAGCACATGTTCTGCATCAACATTTTAGTTTCAGCAGGTTATTTGGTGCCAAGTATGCCAGTTAGTATCATCAATCCCAAAATATGTGCTTATTTGTTTGAACAGGTGTTTTGAGAACAGGACAGGAGAAAAGCACCTTTAATATATTTATTTAGCGTCTATCCTTAATTCTGAAAATACCCTCTCCTTTGCCCCTGAAACATGTCAACATTTCACTTCAGATGCAAAGAGATGGAGCTGAAAAGGAGTGCGAATGAGTATTTCTGAAATATCACTAGTCTGATGATTTGTCCACTCATTTCTATTGTACATTATTTCTCAGCTACTAATCGCAGACCTGGGTTTACATATGGTATGACCCATCTACTTGCAGAAAACTACCTTTTATTGTGCAACTGATGTTTACCTGCAGAAGACGTAAGTAAGGCTGAAGGAAAAAAAACAAATACCCTTCAGATAAGGAAACATAACCAGGGACTTTCACTGAGTCTGTTCTTCTGAAGACCATTAGTTAGCATTTGCATCAGAGGATGTACAGGGAGAAGAAATGGAAACAATCTAAATCCAAAATTGGCTTACACATTTCAGTCATTCCACAGAACAAAAATAATAGCTCGTTCTTAAAAATGAGTAGCAGCAAAACATAACAATAAGATTTACACAGACACAGACATGCTGCTGTCACATTCTTGGGTCAGTTGAGATGGTGCATCACAATTTTCACAAAATCCACACTCACAGATACACACTTCTTGCAGGTGTTATCTCAGACTTGGTCTGCTGAGAAGTGGAGTGAATCCCCGCAGCGATGTTTGAAGGTTTAAAAGCTCAGTTTTTTGTTTCTAAATGCTTATGAAAACATTGCCTATGCTCAGAGGCCTTTTAAAACAAAACCAAAGCTTTTAAAGCTTCAAAAGTGGTCATGGGAATTTGCTCATCAGGAGGGAATCCTAAATGAAGGCCAAGATTCAGTGGATTTCCCTGGACATGACAAAAGCCATAGCCTGTCTGCAGATCTACTATTTCTTATAATAGATGTGGGCTGATTCAAGCAAAACCTGACAAACCTTTGTCCATGTCCTACATTTTACAATACCTACTTTTAAAGGGTTTATGTCCTACTATCCTCTGCCATACTATTAAAAAAAAAAAAAAAAAAAAAAAGCCATCACCATAAAACCCCTACTTTCATGGATACTTAATGTAACTAAGAGAAAGACCACCCCCCAAAGTCATCAAATTAAAGTAAAAAAAAAAGGGGGGGGTGGGGGCGTGGGGGGAAGCTAAGCTTAGGACTTCTATTGTTATAACCTCAAACACATACAAGACAGGAAGGAAACCAAACTGACAGTTGCTTTTTAATATGTGAGAGATGATTTACAGAAGAAAATATTCTAATGCTATGTTAAAGGCCTAAACTACCCGAAAAAAATAGTTTTTCAAGGTCAATGTTTCCCACCTATAGCAGTTTTAAAATAAGGTAAGAAGTTCCTAACAAGTTTTTTAAAGGACTGTTATAAGAAAGTAATATTTGAGTAGATCAAGGCTACCTAATCAGTTATTTAAAGCATAAGAAGCCTGGTGTAAATGAAGCCTTTCTTCTGAAAGTGTGAGATATAACTTTTACGCAGTTTTAAGCTGAAGTACACAAAAAAATCTACAGTTTCACCTGAATTTAACAGCAACATTCCTGCCCACTGCATTTTCTTTTGGATGCAATAATCTCATTTTGTACATAGAAGTTCCCATGAAATAAGACAGACAACTCAAGAACAGCTAATGAGCATGGAGAATGCATGAGAGCAGTGGGTGTTACATGTATTTTTTTGTGTTCAGAAGCAATATTCTTCTCAAATGATCCAAAATAAAACAAATCATGCTGTAACAAACATCTGTTTGAAGCAAGACTGGAATAGAAGACCAATACATGGATCCTGCAGTGGACATCTGTCCATGCATGGATGTATCCCGCTCATTACAACCACAGTTTGAACTGGGACCCTTCCATCCAAGAGTACTAACAGTGGCAAGCAAAGCGGGTCCAAGTGAATTCTTCTAGGGTTTGCCTCAGCTGGAGGGTGCTCTTTGCATAGTTTACAAATTACGTGCTAGACAAGTTCTCAGTCTCTTAAGAACTGAACCTTACAAGGAAATTCTCTAAGGAAGCATGTAAAATGTTTATATGTGAATAAACAAGGAAAAAAACCTATATACACACACACCCCTGCTAAGAACATAAGCAGCTCCTCTGAGCTCATGTAAGGCAGTCATAGAAAATAACATAAGAAACAAACTCAAATCTATATTCTCTGATTATATGAAGACAAATTATATAGAGATAAGATTTTTTTTGCTGCATAGGCACACCAAGATTTAATCAATTCTGCTTTCAAATATACAGATTGTGCTCCCATCAACTCCCACTGAAGTCAGAATTTGACCTATTGTGTACTTTACATTCACATCAATGAAGTCAGTAAGAATGCAGAAAATTGCTTTGGAAAGATGTAAAATTCTTTACTAGTTCTAAAATAAAAGGACAGCTTATTTCTTTTAAACAAACCAGACTGATAGCCGTTTGGAAGAGCTTAAAGGAGGGTTAATTGGCATACAGTAAACCTGAATTCTGACAGTGTGGACTTCTAGCTAAAATTACATTCTCTTTGGTGGTCCAAGGACTGTAGGATTAGTTTACAAGAAAGCAGAGAGGGGTTTGAAACCAAACCCTGAATGTCACTGATGAATTACCAGATTAGAAAGGCCTGACTATATGAAACATATTCCTACCCAAATTTATATTCAGAAGAGAAAACAAAACAACAAAAAAGGGGCAAATCTGTAGCTGAGCCTGAGTTAGAGATTAATAGAATGAATGAAAGATCTTTAAAAAAAAATCAAGAAAACCCTTCTTTCATAAAACCTTGCTCATAGACATAAATTTATGCCAAACTATGCTTAAAGTTGGGAATATGAATCGTTAATAAGATCTAACTCAAGGAAATAATTAGGATAACCAATCTATAGCTAAATGAAAGTGTTTCATCTATCATTGCAGATATGCACTACAGAAGATTTTCTGGAAATGGATAAGGTAAGATGAATTTCATTATTCCGAGACACACAAAAAAACCAAAAACCAGAAAGAAGAAAACAGGCACTTACACATTGGTTAGCTATCAGCTACGTCTAACTCAAGCCCCTAAAGTAAGTTTTTGAACTTTAGGGAAGTTCAGATATGGTCCTTTAAAACTGGAAGAAAGCAGTAAAACCTATAAGCAATCAAAATCTATCAAATGTTCAACACTAATGAGATAGTCTTTGTTATGTGTTTTTTAACTGGAAAACTGCATTGTTACTTCTCCCTTGGTCTGAAGTATGAGCACTGCAGTAATTTTTCTCTTTTTAAATCCTTGCTCATGAAAAGGACAGAAAACCCAAAACTGTCAGTCAGCTGAGATGCTAGCAAAAATCAGTCTATCCCTGTTTCCCTAAAATGAAAGACATCTATATGCATTAAGCATTTCGGTAACATCTAAATCAAAATTTAATTTTGTAATACTTTAAGCTTATGGAATTTACTGTTCTACACAAAATGGATAAAACTGTTGAAGAAAAATAAGACTATTAAAACAAAGCGTTAATTAAGACTAATGCTTCTCATCTGGAAAGACAGGTCTAAATTTACCACCAAAAAAAAAATCTATGAACTAGGACTTTTTTCTTGCTCAAATACAACTCCACATGGTGATAGATGTTTTGCACAAAATATATTCAGTATCTGAATACACAAAATTAATCTTAAGTGCATGGCCTCAGAAGCACATGAAATCTAATCAAAGTCTAATGTTAAAACAAACAATACCTACTAGCTTTCTTTTTGAGGAAAATATTTGTAGTTTAGGACTAGAATGAAAATGTCAATTGAAAACGACTCTTACAAAGGCTGAGGTGGTAACATTAACGCTACTGTGGGCCTCATTATTTTAGTAACAGCACTTGCAATATACAGAGTTATATGTATATTTGTCTTTGCTAGACTGAGGTCCTGCTTTGGTTATCGTAGGCACTTCTGAAAACAGAAGAACTATGCTGAGGTACATGTAAGATCTTTTAACCCTTTGCCATTTTTTGCCTAAAAATATTTGCCATTTCCACATGCTGATCATTATATTAGAAACTTCAATAAGTAGCAAATTATAATTTGGGCTTCAGTTTAACACTGAGAAATAAAAATAAAGGCAGTAATGAAGAAATAATAAAAAGGTGACAGCCTTTTGACTGTAGAGGAGACATCGGGCTTTAATAATTTTCTGAAGGCAGTGAACTGACAGTAAAAGTTACACTCATTAGGTTTTATGTGTTCTATGGACTGAGTATTTTTTCATTCAAAACAGCTTTCTTTACAATTTGATAGCACAGAAATATGATATTTTTTTTTACTAATATAAAATCCTTCCCTTTTTACTTTTCACAAGAAATTTCTTCATGTAAAACATCAGAATACCAAGATAATGCTTGGTCATGAAGTGGATGCACAGCATACGTGGTTGTTTTAAACATCTGAATTATGTACCCAGCTGAATGGGAGTCCGTGAACACCAGGTAATGTCAGGAAGTCAAAATTATTGTTTTCTCAATGAAGCACTTGAGACTACTGTTTGAGCACCAGAACCTCAGTGTGTTAGGTACTGTACAAATAAATAAAGCAGAAGGACAGTCCCTCTCCCTTTTTTTTCCTGGCAGAAGCCCAATGTAGTTCCATTGATTTCAGATGTATTAGCAAGGAAGGGCCTGATCCAGAGCTCACTGAAGTCAACCGAAGTCTTTCTGTTGATTTAACAGGCTTTGGATTAGTCCCTAAATAAGAACAGATTTTGGCTCAGCTAAAGGATTTCACTTAAGCCCTCTGCTTGTTCAAGCATCTAGTAGGAGCTAAGAGAACACTGCAGTCCTACTGAGTAGGAGGCTGTGTTCATCCTGAACTGTCCCCTTTAACAGATGTATGGGGTCAGGAGTCCTACAAAATAGAGAACCGTTAGTAAGTGGTAAAGCTGAGGTGGGA
Source organism: Falco naumanni (assembly GCF_017639655.2). Lineage (NCBI taxonomy): Eukaryota > Metazoa > Chordata > Aves > Falconiformes > Falconidae > Falco > Falco naumanni. Next base: position 55,888,343 of record NC_054060.1, on the reverse strand, counting down.
GGAATTAGAAAGGAAGCTCCAAGCTGAAAAAATCTGATTTGTGCTATTTAAGCAATGTTCCATCCTCTTTAGGCAGGAGTGTAAAATTAGACAGGGAGTTCATGCGAATTTCCTAATTTTACGCTCGTAAATTATTTAAGACCTTAGCACCAAGTCCTGCAATAAAATTATATGCATGTATTTGTCATATTCACTTCTGCTGGACTCTCTGCAAAGAGAGGCTGCCTTAAATCTAGGTATGGCCAACTTAGAGCTGCATGTGGAGAGGCCCAAGGAAAGTTTAAACAAATGTAATTGCTTAAAAAAAGTGTAGCCACAATAAGCTGGTGGGCATAATGCAAGATTATAAGGAAAAGAGCGCTCTTATTTCAGAATTAAATGCTGGGGTTGTCAAAAAATTTCATGGTACAAATCACATCTTAACAGAGAATTTGTTGAATTCTCCTCTCTCTTTCATGGCTGCTCCACCAATCCTTGTCAGTTACAGCAAATGCTCTGTTTACACAAGAAAGTAGAAGACCCCAGTCTTCGCTTGTGCATGAGGAATGTATAGTGCCAAGGGTGTACAAAGGTAACCATCCATAAAATAATCTGAGCTCTTTCCACAAGTTATGCAGCTGGCAGCTTAGACAGCACTCAGTGCAAGTTTGAGCATCTGGAGTTAGCAATGGACTTTGGACTCAGAGCAGCTGGGAAGTCAGTGGAGCAGGAGGAAACCACTTTGTCTTGCTCTCTACTCACTACTCCAACTGTAGGTAGGAACAGGAGCACACGGGCCTTTGTGCCAACTCTGCCACCAGATGATTTCCCTGTCTTCACTCCTTATCCTGGGGTAAAGACAGCCTCACAAATAACCCAAACACAGCCAGGCTTGGGGGCTGCCACTTACAAGCCACCCATATGTAAGAGCAGAAAATGAAGAATCATTTACTTCCTCCAACTCCACCCATACCTGCACACAAGGTGAATTACTATATTGACTACAATCAAACAGCAGCAAATTCCTTAAAGTTAGTTTTGAGTATACTGCAAAAGTCTGTTCTGTCCAACAGATCTGAAAAAGTGCTAGTATTTCAAGAAATGAACCAAACTGAAAGCACAAATTTATTTTTCTCTGAAGCTTACTTTAACATTTAAAAACCACTAGAGGAAAAAAATACTCAAAACTTGCCTATGCAAGTAAAAAAAGCTGGTGTTTATTATTATTTGTCCTATAAAATGTAAGGCATGATGAAATTTTGTTCAGAAATGTTAGGAAGACCTTTACGGCTGTCTTTTTGTAGATCTTATGTGTCTTAACGTCAATCGTTTCTGTGGGAATTGTCACCAAAAAAATGGGTATGTGTATGTGTGTGTTTGATTCTTAAGATAAGAGAATCATGCTTTGCTTTCATTTATTTGGACGTGTTTGACCCAGACTTTGCACATCTGAAAGCAGCAGTGCCCCTGTTATTGCTACTCATTCCATGCAAGAAGGATCAGGATCTTATGTGCATGGTGTCTTCCTTGTCTCTCCTCTGAGAATGAAAAACTTCTTTTAACTGATTCCCACCCCTTTCCTTCAAACCTTCTCTGGACAATCCACCACTGACTCATAAACAAAAGACAGATCTTTCACGAGTTTCATGATCAAGACACCTAGTTGGTGCATTTTAAAGTGTTGTTCTAAGTTCTGTAGAAACCCAAGTTACTAAATCTAGATTGGGATGTTTATTAAGACTAAAAGCAGTAATAAACAACAGTAAAATAGTTACACAAAATTCTCCCACCCCCCCAAAAAAAGATGGATTTGCTGTATTTCATAGTTAACAAAAAAACTCTGAATATGAAGCAGACTATTCATAATACTGCTGCCAGTTCTGATGCCCAGAGCTTTCATTCTTAGCCACCATTGCCTGCTTACATGCTGAAAACTCTTAGGCAACAGAGCAGGGGGTACGCTAGATCTTCTCATGCCAGGATGAGAAAAATCAATGCCTCTGTTTAAAAGACAGAGCTACTGATGTGCAAGGCTACTACATATCACAACCTATTCTATAGCTCTAGAGTAATAAGGAAATCCTAAAGAAGGAGAAAAAAAAAAAAAGACAATGTATTGCACTGTCTTGTTCTAAGTCAGCATTACCCTTGGATCCCTAAAACCTAAATATGAACACAGAATCAAGTTTTACTTGCCCTACATTTACTATGCTTGTTCAGGGAAAGAGAAAAAAAATAAAACAAAACCCCCATTAAACAAGGAATACACATATATAGTGCTTCAACAACTTTTTAACGTTGGAAACATCACTTTAGACTTCTCACCTTTATACAAATATCGCTAAAGAACTGGTGATGTGATCCATGTCATCTTTTATTGCTCACTTCATAAGCCTTATTAACTAAAAACCATACAAAGTTAAAGTTTAAAGCTATTTTGTTCACCTTTTTTCGCCTTTGTTAAAAAAAGAGGAAGTGTTCAAGCAAGCAATACAATTTACAAATGCAGTATATCCAGTGCTTCTTTTATGACATTCAGGAAGGCCAATACAAGAACGCACTTGAATTTTCTGCATTCCTGGAATATCAGAGCAGTGCACTGACAACAGGTGATCACTTCATAACATCCATGCAACATCCAAGCACCCTTGTGCCCATTGTACAGATGGGGAATAACACACATCAGAGAGGGCATGTAACACAAGGTCCTACTGGATTCAGCTCTGCAGCTAGCTGCTCCTGGGTAGACAGCCATACCCTTACCTCATGGCAACAAACTGAGGAGCTACCAGCAGGCCACCAAAATAACAGATGTCTTCCCACTGACTATACTTTTATTTGGATCATGCCTGCAGCTAGCAGGGTAGTTAAGGTGGCTGTCACTGGTATCACACTATCCTTATCACTATACCACTTTCTTATAGTTCCCATAACACCAGAAAGTTGCAAGACTGAGTTTCTACATCTCTTTTCACATGTACATTTTTCTTCTGGAAAACATTTTAAAATATTTCATTTACACCGTTTACTGCATGGACTGCAACAGACGCAAGCCAGTGGAAACCACTGGTTAAAATGGTAAACATTTATTTGAAGATAATATCCTAAATATATAGACACTCATTTGATTTTAAAAATCCTCAGTTTATCAAGACTTATATGTAGATGGCTTGGATTTTAGGGAATGAAAAACCTACCTGAGTGATACAATAGTTTCAGTGAAGAAAGGAGAAGATAGAAAATAGGAGAAATTGCTCACTTCAACCTATAGAAAGCTTCCTGCAACCTCAGTTCCAATTTTAACAACCTCTAGTACCATTATCTAGTACTATTTAGCTTAAATAAATCATACAGGTTTGAGAAAGTATTATTTAGACACCAGACCTGGGTTTATTAGTACCCTGCAATCAGTTACTTAGAAGTAATTTTATAAATGAAAAGCAATGTTTTACAGTAATTCAAAATCAGATTGGCTTGAAAATTCAGAACTAGAAACATGCATCAAACCACGTTAAGAGCCAATGGCCATCAGATTTCCTTCACCTGTCCTGCTTCCCCAGATCTAACGGCTGCTGGGAAGCTGGAGCAGCCATGGAGTGGTTAGCACTCCTCTTCTCAGGCAGGGTAAAGACAGTAAGACAAAAGGCCTGTGTATTACAATGTGTAGTGCCATAATGCAGTGTTTGATGCTCTAGAGGGCCCACAACAAGTACTGTACAGCCAAAAATCAATTGGAAATCAGCATGATAACTGAGCATGACTTGCCCTGTAATAGCCTTAAGCCCCCCAAGGCTATGTGGGTCCCTTTCATCTGCCAGGCCAAAGCGATGCTAGGGGAAGCCTGGCCTCCCCTCCCTGGGCACCTAGGTGCCTCTTACCTACTGCTTTTACCCTTGTGCTGGTTTGGGCTGGGCTACAGTTAATTTTCTTCACAGCAGCTAGTATGGGGCTGTGTTTTGGATTTGTGCTGGAAACAGTGTTGATAACACAGGGATGTTTTTGTTATTGCTGAGCAGCGCTCACACAGAGCCAGGGGCTCTTCTGCTCCTCACCCCACCGCACCAGCGAGGGGCTGGGGGGGCACAAGGAGCTGGGAGGGGGCACAGCCGGGACAGCTGGCCCCAGCTGACCAGAGGGGTATCCCAGGCCACGTGATGTCATGCTCAGCACAGGAAGCCAGGGAAAGAAGAAGGAAAGTGAGACATTCAGAGTGATGGTGTTTGTCTGCCCAAGTAACCGTTACGTGTGCTGGAGCCCGGCTTTCCTGGGGTTGGCTGAGCACCTGCCTGCGATGGGAAGTGGTGAAGGAATTCCTTGGTTTGCTGTGCTTGGGTGTGAGGCTTTTGCTTTACCTATTAAATGGTCTTTATCTCAACCCACAAGTTTTCTCACTTACACTCTCCAGATTCTCTCCCACATCCCACCAGCAGGGAGTGGAGAGCGAGCAGCTGTGTGGGGCTTAGTGGCCAGCTGGGGTTAAACCACAACAACCTCGCACAGTAAGGAGAAACAACAGCCTCAGTGCATCTTTTAAGCTCTCAAAAGTGGAATTTGATTTTTCTTGGCATAGGTTTGGAGGCTTTAAATTTTCTCTCACTCTCCTTTTCTTTTTTAATAAATTTCTCCTCTAAGTAAACCTACTGATTTTGGACTGTAAACATCCTCAGCATGAAGAAAATCCCTCTGATCCTATGGCTGAATACAGAGTGGTGATTCCTCTGTCACATTCAACAAAGTAAAACTCAAGAAGTAAAAGAGAAAGAAACACTGTTCAATTCCATGCAAATTGTTATGCATGCAACAAAGTGGGCCTACAAATATTTCACTCATATGGTGGTTTTAATTTCAATATTTCTTTAATTACTTTCCAACAATGTCTGGTTTCTGTTGAATTTATGCTAGTACTTGGCATTTGGTGCAACCCCAAAAAGATAAGATACATATGTCCCCTATTCACAGTCTTGGCATTTTTACCTTAACTCAGGCATTGGAGTGATTGGTTTGAAAAATTACCTTGCTGATTAGCTGGGTTTTCTGGTAAATATATAGTGTTAATCCTTAAATTCTGAATATGACATAAGGTATACAAATGTTCTGTCTGACTCAACAGCAACATATCACGGCTTAAGGAGGACATGTATGCTGATCACTGTGAGCAAAGAAAGAGCTAATTGGGAGTTAGATTCAGTGTGATTATCAGCTTGTTTATGATAAGGGAGTACTCTTCTGAATAGCACTGTAAATTCATCCCTGATTGTGGTGTTAAACCACAGCTCATTCCCCCCCCCCCCCCCTTTTTTTTTTTTGTTTGGTTAGAAGGGGCTTTAAACTATTTTCAGCAGATGACAATGTCATGCTTTGATTTTCCTCCGTCTTAAAAAATAAATCAGCCACATGAGCCTGATGTCAAATTTCACTTTCTAATAGGAGAAAGGCACATTTTAAGTGTTTACTATAAGAACACATTTGGGTAATTTTTCCCCATGTCATTATGAACATTAGACTGACCCAATTAATATGAAATGTTTCTATGCTGCTGGAACAGACCGTGTTACAGAAAGAGCCATTTGCACAACCTGTTCATGATTATGGGCCATAAGGACACAAAGATGGCATAGACATTTGCAGACCATCTGAATTCTTACAGGGGAAGGGGAAAGAGGGAAGGGGAAAAAAAAAATGATGTTAGCTGACTGTTGTGGTTCATGTTTTTTAATCCAGAGTATTGGACATGTAACACAGCAACAAGAGCTGATCATTTTGTTTAATCACCTTTTGGATCTTTGCCAGATGGTCTCTATTGAGAGCGCTGCAAACAGAGAGAGATGAACTGCGTCTAACATGCCACTAGAGCTTTCCCGTAAATGTCTGAGAACTGAATCCAACAAGAATTTAGTCTCAGAGCAGAAAGGGATACATTTAAAAACTATGTGCATTAACTATACTTTTCCCCATAGAATCCTCACTTGGCATGAATAATTTACCCTCTCTTATGCTAATGGGATCATGAAAGTATCCCTGTGTCTTCAGTGCAGCTATTCTCAGCTTTCAGTAATTACCCCACCCAGTGAAAATAACATGGCTTCTGCAGCTGAACGGCCTACGAGTACCTGGCAATTAGAAAGATCATGGCTGACAGAGGAGCGGTCCAGAGATGGACACACGAGCCCCGGCAGCCGCAGGAGCGGTTTGGAAAAGTAAAAGCCTTCCACTGTGAACATTTCCTTAGTTGCTTAAGATCAACATGAAGAAAGCAGCTCCTGCAAGGGCATTTATTTTATTTATTTTTTTAAGGATGACATAGAAGATTCTAATGTACCACCCCAGAACCCTAACATTCAGAAATAGCGACCTTCCTTGGTCATCAACAGTTAAAAGAAAGTTTGTGGGTTTGTTGTTTTTTGGTTTGGTTTTTTTTTTAATTAGTGCTGTCTTGTTAAACAAGAGGGAGAGAATTAAAAAGTCAATTAATGAGTGTCCTTCAGTATCTGACAATTTTACCAGCTACACAAAGGAAAATTCTGTAGTATTTCATTAACAAAAAGTTTTGTAAAACCCATTACAAAGAACCAGGCTTTGACCTCTGTCCATAGCACTCCATGCTAGGTAGTTCACTATGTAAAAATTATCAGGCTAAAACATCTGGGAAAGAAAGCTATGAAACAGCAGGGAACGTGGCTGGTTTATTGTTTATCTTTTGTTTATGAGGCAGTATTCAAGTTTAATTACTACTCTAAATTAAACTCTAACAGGCATCAGGAGACATCCCTTTACACGACTAAGTTAAAAAAAAATCCAGAGATTCCAACACTAGATCTTTCAAATAAGTTGGCATATATAGGAAGAAATTAGTCAGTCTCTAACAACACAGGAAGACGTTTAAGCACTTGCTACTGTATGTTTGAATCTGTTGCATTATGAAACCATTAATATTGTAACAAACATACAATTATAATTTAGCAAAATGGGATGTTAGTCTCACATTTGGAGGCAAATTGGGTTAGGCTGAGTAAGATCTGAGATGGAAAGAATGGCCTAAGGGGGAATCCTACCTTTTTTCATTTGAAATTCAAACATACAAATATATAAACAAATATATATATATACACATACATGCATATATATATTTAAAAACACCCACAAACATGAAGTCAGAGGGAAACCTCTCAACAGTAACAACCTCTTAAGTAAAATGGTTTAGTTATTTTCTCTGAATGTTCACTTACAAAAGGGAGGAAAGAGTTCACTATGTTCACCATAACAGTAAGTGACCAGTTTTAGATGAACTTAGCTGTAGGAAAAAATAAAAGTTGAAAGCAACTAGCAAAAGATTATTCCAGATGGCATCTGTCATATTGTATTTAGGGTTATTTTAAAGAGATTACTGCCACTATGAAAACATTCCATTGACAGAGTTTTCCTAGGCTGCATTTGAAACCCCAGCACAACATACTTCAAATATGGAAGTAAGTGTTTTCTAATGCATATATAGATTTTTATCTATATCTAAATATAAAAACCTATGTGGACGGAAAGCTAAGAATGAGGTGAGAACATTAAATACAAGTATAATATTTTAACACACGCAGACACACACTTTGATTTAATAAAATGTGAGGACTCTGCAGTTGCCACCAGCCTGATTATTAGAAAACTGTATAGTGAAATGAAGATTCAGTATGAAATTTTAATGCTACTTATTGAATAGTGGGTAGGGACATAACTGTTCACTGACTCCAGCAATCAAACAAAAACTGCAAAAGAGATGTATTTGTTCATGCAAGAGACAGAGAGAAAAGAAAGGACGGGAGGATTCTAAAATGTGACTATATTTAGCTAAGCTGGTTCTGGCATCATTATGGTTAATGTGCATGTGGTGTGCAGTGTGAGCTCAGCAGTTACTGGGCCAACTGTCTCAGTATTTCTGGGAATTCTGCCTATTCACAGTGCAGGGATTGTTCAATTGCTGCAAAATGTACAAAATGAATTTTACAAAAATGAATTGTAAGGAAGGCCCCATTACAACGATTTTACAGCAAAGATGTCAACATCAATTTTTCTTTCATGCATAGCTAATGATTAAAACAGCATATTCCATTTGCCTAAGACAATTTATTTCATATTGGCACATCAAAATATTGAAATACAAAGTTATCTTTACTCTACCCTTATTATTCATTGCTGCTGAACCCACACTATTGTTCAAACCATGAAAAAATAAAGCAAACTTGGCAAGAAATACTTAAAACAAAGGCTCATCAATATTCTCCAATTTGTCAACATCTCAATTACAGCAATGGAAAAAATGTAAATTTCATGTGCTTTGAACACTAAGGGGTCTATTCTTCTGTCAGTGCACATGCGTAACTCCCATCACCATTAATGGGAATTACTCATACATATCAACACAAGGACGGGCCCCTCAAACTTGAAAGGAAAAGATGAATTAATAAGGGCTACTCTCTTCCTGTATCTTCCTCAGCTGAAAAAAGTCATTGTTCTTTTAAGTTTTTCATACTTCATACAGTTCACCTTTATGAGAGCTGTGCCTTCTGAAATAATGCATCTCCAGTGAAGCATTATTTATTAGCAAGTTTGATTTTTCACAGTCTGGATGTTTGAGCCTTTCTATTAGGAATTTCCTCTCTTACAAAAGACAGCTCTCTTCCAATAAAACCATACCCTATAGCTTTATAGGTACAAATACAAAGGAATAAAAACACATTCTGAATCCTTATGATGAATATGCATACTAGCCTCAGCAGGCTTACCTATAAATACAGAACTAAGGAAAAGAAGTTGTAGCATTATCTTTTGGATATTAAGCTTCCAAAGACATTGTATTAATGTGTTATTTTTTGTATTAACAACAACATATCCCTCTCCTTTTTCTCACTATTGGAGTTTGGTTCAAAGCTTTATCTATTTTCAGTAGAGCTTTGACAACTAGGACAGGCCTTTGGGCATTATCAGCTAGTTTTGCAAACAAATTTGATTTGTATGCCATCATTATTACAAGATGGTATATAATGAATAAGAAATATACTATCTAATTTTTCCAGCATGCATCAATCCAGAGACGTAACCCGGAACAAACACATAATTTCAGCTGATATCTTAGTTGACTTTGCTCCAAACCAGATGATGAGTCTTTGCCACAGAAAGCTATCGAGGACAAATTTGTGGGACAAACATCAAGCTGTCACAAAAATGTTTCAAAACTACTTTAAGATATTGCCCTAGAGAGTAGCCTCCGATGTTATTTATAAAGGGGTAGGTCTTCTTCATTCAGCACAAGCAGCTCCATCATAAAAAACCACCAAACCAAAAAAACCACACAGCAATGAACTACTCACATGGGTAAAGCAAAGTGGATGTAATGCCCATTTGTATTTTTCCTGCTGTGTAACCTAGAAGTTGCTTGTCTCTGGCTTCTCACTTACGGTCAAGTTTATCACCCCAGGCCTAATCCTAAGAAGATGCTGAACTTCCTGAAAGGTCCTGAAGAAACACAGCCTCCATCTGACTTGGCTGGATCAGGCCTGTTGAGCAACTGAACTAAGAATATGACAAATCAGGTACACAATCCTGGTATCATAAAATATGAAACCAAAACTATTCCCTGGTGCTTTCCTGTAGACCACATGTTTTTAAACCTTAAAAAGATTTATTTCCCACTTTTCATGCATAATCTGCCATATTCATTATTTGAAATATCCCATAAAGAGATTAAATAGGAATTAAAAGTCTGGAAGCACCATATCCATCACTGTGGTACAAACTGGTGCTGAATTCTAGATGTCATTTAGCCTTGTGTGTAAAGGCAGTGGCCGTTTTCACTTTGTTTCACAAAGAATAAGGAAAACATAATACAATACCCCAGAAGACTTTCAGAGGTGTTTTTTCCCCTCCAAATAAAAGGGTGGATGATAAAGCTACACACACCTTTTAATCTTCCACTTAGGGTTTTTACACATATATTCCCTGGCAAAAACTCCAGGGTCTTCTCTCCCCCCTCCCCTTCTTTCAGCCCCTTTCCTGCCATCTCCCTTGCTATAACTCAGCTAACCCAACAGAACCAGTCAGTTTTAAATTTCAGTTGGGACCCCGGTGACCTGTTAATGAATCTACAGAGAGGAGAAAAACTCACAGTGTTGAGTTATGCCTGGTGTTGCTAGCTGACTTGGAGTCAGAAATGCTTGAAGCGTTAACGTAATTGCAAGAATGTGAAAAATGAAGCGTTGGGCTCCTGAGCAAAGCGAAAGGTCAAAGCAAGCCCTACACAAAACAAGTCTCTGGAAGATGGCCTCATTAGACCATTAAATCAGCTTCTTCTTTTTCTCCTTTGTAAGATGTTTAGTGTGTTTTATTTTTATTATTGGATATATTTAACTCTTTCCAGGGCAGGGGGAAAGTTGATCAGACCACCTATATAATTACTAAATTCTGAAATAGTATTACATGGCATTGATCTGCATTTGTGGATCTGAACTGGGATAAAGTCAATAAATGCTTGGTAGATTACAGGTCACTAGTACTTTAGTTTGCTAGATGATCGATATGTTGCATAGCTTAGTTTTCTGTTGAACAAGTGAGGTGACATGTTAAGAACAACATAGACACTCACCACTAATAAAATTAGGATAATCTTTCAACATTTACTGCCTGAAGGCCCTTTCTTTAACTCTTTCAATGCCAGCATGTTTCTAATAATACTACAGATTGACTAACTTAACCCTTTGGATGCCAAAGGGCAGTCATGCACTGTCGTGCAGACTGTCCTCCATAAACAGAGAAAACAACTACACCTTTGTTTGGTTCTAACTTTAAGAATTATGGATGGATTCTACTGCGTAATAAATACATCTATCTCATGCAGAGAAAGTCTGCAAAAATAAGGTTATCACTCCCCCCATTCCTTTTCATCTGCCTCCCGCTCCCCCACCCTGAAAAAAAAAAAAAAAAAAAAAAAAAATCACAAGCTGCATATCATAGACTTAAGGCAAAAGCAGAGACCCCTTGAAACAGTGTTCCCAAGAGCCAGAAAAGTCAGACTTTAGTTTGAATCAATCTCTGCTGCCACCAGGCATCAGTGCAGAACACCATAAGTTGCTAAAGTCACCCAAGACTCTCTAATGAGCTCCCATTCCCAAGGAAACCTTTGGGGCAGGTGGAATAATTGAAGAAGCATTTGTGAAAGGTCTTGACAAAACTGCAGGGAAGCCAAGTTGACCCAAATAGGTAACTGGACCAGAATAGCTCAAGAGGGCATCTACCCATCTTGGCATTGCCTGGGACTGACTCACTGCCAGTTCACAAGTCATAAAGTAAACTCTGCCTCTCTCAAGGAAGGGTAAGGAAAATTCAATAGAGGCCTCCCTCTCTTTAGTCTTTCCCAGGGTTGAGAGGGGGAGAGCAATCCAAAGCTGTCTCCAATGGGAATTTTGCCGGTGCTGTAGGATCATACATCTTTCAGCTGCCAGCAGCTGAGTGGAATGCTGATTTGCCACTGGACAACTGCTTCCCTTTGAAAGGCCCGGCTGAGCACAAAGGGAAGCACACTAGCGATGTTTCATCCTGCTCGACTGGGCAGCACTTGTGGCTGATTTGGTCCTTCAGCAGTCGTTCCCCTTCTGCAGAAATCAGCGTAACAGGTTTGTTTAAATCATATATATTACCAGAAACCTCAGTCTCCAACAGGAAGTCGGTATAGTTATCATCAGCTACTTTTTCTTATACTTAGCAATATTTCTTGAGCAACCTGAGTCACGTGACCAGGGATCGGAGACTAGTGAAATGGAAGATCCCTGGATGTCGATACAGGGGATTTCTTTATATCAAGCATGGCTTGGTGAAGAAACAATTTTAATTTCTAAGGGGCTGCTGGGACAGAGTGAAGATACAGGTGTGAGGAAATTTCTTACCTAGGGGTGGAATGAAAACACTGTGGCAGATGATTCAGAAGAATCATTTTTAAGTACACAAGTTATCATGTGCTATGCCAAGCATCTTAGCCACAATACACAATGTAAACATTTGATCATCAGTAAAGTCCATGGCCAGCTAATAGACATAACACCAATTTGCTGCGTAGCAGTCAAGCTCTCCCTTTCATTAGCTGCTGAAGCTGTAATAGTTCATGCTGGGCCTCCTACAGCTCCAATCCAACCACACAGGAAAAAAAAACCCCGTGTGACTCATGTTGGAGTTGGATCACACCCTGTGCCATGGCTGCTTTCTATCAGCAATAAGATTACAAATGTATAAACAATTCATACAAATAGGAGACAAACCCAAACCACTCTACTAGAAACAAACTTTGCAAGTTCCTAGAATTGCAACGGGTACGACACCAGATCGTGAGACAGACGAGGGGATCTAGCTCCGTGCCAAGCAGTGGGCCACGTGAGAGACATGATTTCCTGTCTCTGCTCCACCACCTAAGCGTGGCAAATACCATGGTGGCAAGCAGCCTGCAGCACAAGGCTAGTCACGGCAGCTGTAGCCCCAAAGGCTGCTCCCCTCTCCAGTGCTGGAATCCCGCATGGCTAGTTGGATGGCAGACCTGTCAGCTGGCTCTGTGTAACCCCCAGGCAGGGGAAACAGTGGCAAAATGCTGCAGAAGCATGAGATGGAGGAAGCATAAGACGTGATAATGGTAAGGTCTCACTCACTAGCAGAGGCTTACCCAGTTTACAAAGAAAAATGAGAACGGAAGCCCACCTTAAACTTTGATCTTAAATTTATTCTGAGTCAAAATTCAAGAATGACAGTACCATCTTCACCCAATTCTTAGCACTGGAGGCTTGATTCTTATACCTTCTGGAGTCACTTATACTTCTAATGAGCAAGTGTAAAACACCATCATATCAGAATGACAGCCTTTGACACTCACTCAGCATGGATACAGATGACCACACACAAGGTGCAATGCAGTAGGAAGTAAAACAAAAAAAACCCTGAAATAATAACCAAACCTCCTGAACCCTTGAGAAGGCTTCACTGTGTAGATCCAGCAAAGGTTTTGCAGAGGTTTTGCAGTTCAGGTACGTCTATCTCTATTTACCATCCCAAATTTAGATTTTCAGAAGCAGAAACAAGTCCGTACAAGCAAACATTGCAAGAAACATTTTTCTGGTTTTTTTCTTCTACTTCATATAATTTAGAAGCTTCGTAACTCCAGAAAGGACTCTCTTCCCCAACTATAACTACAGGTTAAATTCTCTGTCTACAATCCAGCTCAAACAACTGCATCACAGCTGGAGAGTATGCCTGTCATTATATTTACTTACACCACACAAAAATAAACTGTAGATAACCAAATTTGTAAAGGAATTGGCAGAACTAATCAATTGTTATTACAAAGCTTGTTTGAAGATTAGATATTTCACTTTGAAATAATAATAAAATGCAGCTAAGTGGGTTAGAAAAAGGAAATACCATCTCCCTAAGTTACAGCTGATTATACTGCAAGTCTGCCACTCCATGTTTACTCTAAGGCAGATGTACTGATATAATAAAAAAAGCTGGAGTTATTTTAGTCATGCCTACTTTGCGGAGGGAAAAAGTTTGACCTTTTACCTTGCTCGCTGCTGTTGTCTCCGCTCTGGGAAGCATGGCCCCCACTGGAGGGCCCCGGTGTGCCTGCCGAGTGCGTTGAAGTTGCATCATCGTGGTCTCTCCAAGATGAAGGATTCTGGTGTCAGAGTGCCAAGGAATTTTTTCCACAGTTCCCATTCCAATAGCAAATGAAGAACAGAAAGAAAACCGGGAGAAGAGGGGAGGAGGGGGGGGAAAAGTATACACATTAGCATTTTTGAAATGTGCCAAACATTGATACTGTTTGCACAGTGTAATAATTCATCAGCAAAGACAAGCAGAGGAGGTACAAAGATTTACTTGGTAAAATAAAGGACAGATTTTTTTTCCCCTTTTTAAACTTTCTAGAGAGTTGTCTGGATTTAATTGTTTGAATAATACTGCAGAATAATATTTCAGGGGAGAAAAAAAAAATAATTTAAGTTTCTCAGTGAGCTATACAGGGGGGCCATAAGGACAGCATCAACCTGCACAGTTTATGTCACTAGGTGTTCGCATTAGGATCGTAATAGCTGATATGCAAACTATCTCCCCACATGGTTTTTTTTTTTCCCAGACTGACTAGAGGTGGCAGGGGAGAGGAAGAGGAGGGAAACTGTTTTGAGAAGTAGAAGAGAACACGCATGGGAGAGGAGCATGTCCTCACACCCTACCCTTTCTCTCATCCATTTGAATGCTGGAAAAACTTTAAGCAAATGCAAAGTTGCAAGGGGAAAAGCAAGCTTTCTTTGAAAGACATTATATACCAGGAAAGATGGTTCCTCGCCCCCCACCACCACCTTGATATGACACATTTCAGAAGATTTTCTAGAGGTATTGCTCTAACAGTTCGCTTACAAGTTTTGTCAAGAATAACTACCAGGTGATTATATAAAATAACATGTATAGTGGGTTTTTTTATGTAATTCTTTCTACATTACTATGCATAAAACATGACAAAAGGGAACACGGAAGACAGACATATGAAGTTTGCAAAACTTGGGTAAATAAGACTTCAACTACTGTACTTTAGTCACATAATTCATGCACACTTTCTAATTTATTGAGTATCGGTTTTCCCGAAGCAAGAGGCTGCTATTTAAAACGATAAGTGAGGAAAACTTAATGCTACAGTTTAGTGCTACTTTGCTGAGTGTATTCTCCTCCTATCCTCCTCCCCTTTCCTGATCATTCCCAATACCCTGCTGTTGCTTAAAGGAAAACAGGAATTCTACTGTACAGGAAGAGCTTTATCAGCACCACATGAAGGCAGGCAAGAGATGGAATTTCCTCTGGCAGAAAAGGAGAGCAAGAACACATGAAACAGATCAGACCAGGGGCTGGACCTGCATTACTTGTCACCTGTATGTGACAACTTAAATCAAGCGCATTATAATAATTCAACAACGAAACAAACAAAAAATGCCCTCTAAATAAGAGAAAGTTATTCCTTCTTAGGTTTGACTGTGTTTTAAATCTGCATTGCAAAATAACACTGGACTATTAAAGCACGAGGAGATCCTGAAAGCAGCAAGTGACAAGTTTGGATACATTATTTGAGTAGGACTGATTCTGACCTCATCTACCCCAATGTGTAGTAGGAATAAGTTCAACAAAATCAACTGATTTACCCATTGTAAAATTCAGTGTAAGTGTGATTGGAATCAGGTCCCAAAATATATATTGAAACATCTCAAAGTAATCTCCTAGCACTGATTAGTACCACATGCTCTATAGCAATACAAAATAGAACTGCCAAATAACGGCTTGCTACAATACCCAGCAACATAAATCTAATGGGCCCAACCCAGATCACAGCAGAGACAAAGGGAAGACCCCATGACTCCAACAGGCTCCCAGTAAAGCCCTAGGTGACCAAAGGGTAAGAAGAATCCAAATCCCCTTCAGCTTACACAGACACACACATGTGTACTTATATACACAGTTCCATGTCAGGAAGATGGGAGTAAAATCAGAAGATGGGCCAGGAGCTGAAATTCGCCTAACCTGTCAGCGCAACAGACAGTGTGACAGCACTTATAGCATAAACCCACCACCCCTTCCAAAACCTAGAAAACTGATCTACTTTTCCTCACACAGAACTGCGACAGGAAAAAAAACTCAACAAACAGTAGTATTTTATATTCACTGAGGTTGTTGTATTAATTAAGTCTTAGAAATCACTATTAATACTGTAAACCCCCAAAATTTCATCAAAAAAAATATTTTACCATCATCTCACAGAGTCAGGTGGAAAGAAGCACACAAAGAAAGATGTGAAGCCTTGAAAGTTCAAGCAGCCCAGATGTTATTAAAAAAAAAAAAAAACACAGAAAAGTTGAAAATAAGGTTAGCAAAAAGTTCAGATGGAAATAAAATGCAAAAACGGAGCAAGTTTCTTTACAGCCTGGATTAAAACATAGTTGTGCCTATGAGCTGCTCTTTTTATCTCTGAGTTAGGAAGCCACTCAAATAGCTTCAAGCTGAAGGCAAACAGCAGACAGGAGCTCTTCAGCCCTCTGCAGCCTCTCAGCGTCAGCTGTTTGCCGGATGGTAATCAGATAAAGAGCTAGAAGAAATACATGAAAAAGGAGAGAAACAATAGCATAGCATGAGTTTAGCCCTCCAACAACATCAGGCTGGAACCTTCTTTTAGAAAATGTAATAATTGCAACATGTTCACCTAGGCTAAACTTTTCAGGGAACACAGTGAGTTATGTTAATTTTATGCACTGCAGGCTCTCAAGCTGGCTGCTGTTGGATCTTCTTATCACACATAGGAAAATTACAATAATTAACTGGTAACACCTCAGCTATGTTTTAAGGCAAATGTCATCCAAAACCTATCATACAGTATTACAAAAGCTAGACCGGCCTGTTTCAAAACCATAATGATTTGGAAGGGATCACTGAATAAGACGTCCCACAGCTGAAAACATTTTCTGTCTCTATCAGGCTGAGTTGGTCTTGACCCCGGTTTGTAGATCCCGTTTTAAAAAAATAGACTGTATTGATTGGGAATTCAATGTATTTCTTGTGACACAGTTTTCTTGAGGAAGCAATTCGACAGAATTTTGTTGAAGGACAGAAATAGTAAGATGGGATATTTACAAGATGCGACAGTAGAATGTTGGAAGAATTTGAAAGGGAGGGAAACAGCTAGGCTTTAATATTATAAAAAATGACAAATAACTCTTAAGGGTGGAGTTTACAGCCTCATAAAAAGGCAGCATTCTTTTGCTTTGGACTAAGATCATTGTACGTGTCAGTGAACTTCTCTTTTTCTCCCCTAGTCTGTTTCCAACTTTGCATCCCTCAAGAAAAACTTCTTGGCCAAATGCCTAATCATAAGTAGTTACTTTATGTATGTCCTCACAAAAAAAACAGGACCAAATGACACACCTTAAGTGTACTTCACTGGAAACACTTTATCGGTGTAGTTTAGATACCTGAAGAGATCCTGGTCTAAAGCCTGCTAACATTAATTGTAATTTTTCTATTAATTTCAATGATATTTTTGTTAGGCTGTCACTCTGTAAAAAAACAAAAAGAAACAAAACAAACAGAAAACCAGATAGCTTTAGATAAAATACACAAACTGTTAGCATGGCTTCTCATATCTCCTTGCAAGTTTAGCAATACACTTTGCAGAAACGAAGAGTATGGATGATGTCTGCCAAAAATGCAATTGCCTGGTGTGTGTACATGTGCATACTATAAAATTTTCACACACATATGACCTAAACTAATGCCAGATATCATAGAAGGTAAACAGCACACATGTATCCCCAGTAGTTTTAATAATTGGGAGTCAAATATGGTGCTCCTCTTGCTCTTACCTAATTGTGTTAAAGAGCAGTGTTACCAGGAGAAAAGCAGTGAATACTGAGTAGAGCACAATAGAAGGAGATGGAAAATAGATACAAGAAGCTAGGTCTCCAGGGGCAGTATTTTCTATTTGCTGGGCTACAGACTCGCAGCTGATAATGCAAGTTGTAATTAATATAAAAGCAGGAGACAATATGGGGAAAGCTTGTACTAGCAGGGCCACAGGAGATCACTCTGCTGCTATCCACTGTTTCTCATTTACACACACAGCCTTCCCTAGAAAACACAATTTTGCCAGTGTTTTTTCCCTTGAAAGTTAAAAAAAAATTGATTTAGCACCACCATTGAATTTTGCTAAATCTAGCAAAGAGCAACAGAAAGGACAAGAGTCTCCTGGTATACAAAGCAAATCTGATGCGTGACTCTTTTCTTGATGCTGCAAATCTGGTGGAAACTGTAAGAGTCTTTAACTGTTTTAACAAGGATTTCTTGAACAGAGATGTTGTAACAGATAAATTTGATATAGGATAACCTTCTGTTAAATTGCAGTTCTTACTTTGTATGCCTAGAATTTTCACTGGGCAGTCTGGCTAATTTTTTGTGAGTGTATATAGTCCCGCTAGGGCTGATTCTGATCTCACACTGCTTTTTATGGTGATATTAAAGACTCAATTAACCATAAGGAATTTGCTTCTTATTTATAACTGGGAAGTAAAATCAATCAGGCCAGCTGATACCCATGTGAGCAAGCTGAGCAGGATTTGGCTCACAGACATTAACTGAAGTTTTAAGTATAGAACTGTGACAGGATCAGGCCCTTACCTCTATCACGTGGAAATGGACAAAATCATTGATCTTGCAGGATCAAATAAAACACAACTTACTTCCATAAAAGAAACTACAATGGCTATAGAGCTCATTCTCTGTGAAGATGATTGGACTCAAAGGTCTGGAGGTTGCTCTGGTAAATTAATTTTGCAAACACAAAACTAAACTGAACTACTGATACAGATGGCATTTCCCACCCCCCACCCCCTCCCAAACATAAGCCAAACCCTGCTCACCTTGTTCTTACAAGTAACACCTGTGAAAACAGTGGAACGACTGATGTGATTGATACCACAAAAATCTGTGTCTAGGTACCACCATATATAAAAAGATGCCAGACATAGAAACCTATGCACATACATGCACATGTGTTTCTGTGTGTGCATCTGTGTCTGCCTAAGTTTTGTACGTATAAGGTTCAGGATGGTATCTTAGAGACTGTTGTGGAGTGCAGTAATAATAAACTTACTGTGTAAAGAAACATTCAATGAGTAAATGAGCCATGAAAAACTCCAATTTGACATATGTGTGTTTTCTAAAAAAGACCTCTCCTGATATTGCTAAGGTTTATTTTCTTACAGATGCATATTTAGTACGATAACTTTTTTGTATCAGAATTACACAATTTAAACAAAACACAGGCATTATGGCATTCCAGATATTTGAGTGAGTATGTATATATGTATGTACAACTTTAATTCTTGTCCCTTGATTTTGGATTTGAGGAAAGAGTCAGTCAGGATTTTTGATGCTTCTAGAACGTGGCAACGTTCTGAAAAGCTGCGTGCTTTGTATTTTCCAATTAAGATTGAAATCATACGTGTTATCCACCTGTCAGCAAGGAACTAAAACCTGAAAAATCAAGGGGTTGTTGGTTTTTTTAATTGTCCTTCTATGTCATTCTGTGTGGCTACACTTCAGCTAGACTGATAGACAGCTCAAACTAAAGAGGGAACACTGGTGTCAAATAGGTAGCGAAATACATTATTGGTTCAGTTTGAGAGAGCCCAGTTTAAAATTCAAACACTCAGATTTGAGCTGTAGATTACCTTAGACAGCAGAGTACCTTACCCACCAAAAAGAGAAAATACACAATGTGCTCTACAGTCTCGAAAAGTTCCTGATGTTCCTTGCCCCTTCAGAAAACACAGGGCCTATGTAACACCCTAAGTCGTCAGCCACATACCAAGAAATTTGGTAATTAAAGAGAAAAAGTTGCCTTATTATTATTGCAGTTAGCTACTTATTTCCCCTTCTGACACACTACAAACAGGCAGGGCACCTCTGGGGTCTGATCCTGCATTTCTGGCATACTCAAAACTCCCACTGAAGTCTGTCAAACTGTGGCGTACCTGGAGACCGCAGCATCAGGCCCCAATTACTTCCTCATTACTTGGTGAAATCTTACCTAAAGATTTAATTATATAACTGGAACAGATCTGTATTACCCTATTTTTATTTCTTTCTCATCTGCAAGATGACAAGAATTTTCACAGACCATTCTTCAAGCAGAAATATTAAAGAAATGTAAAATGTCTGGATGTCCAAAAGTACAGAATGAAAGTATCCTCTCACTGGAGAGCTGAAAGGTTTAATACTCAGACTAATATTTCTCTTCTACAGCTGAGGCATCGGATTTCTAATCTGTCAACAGTCCTTTTATAAAAAAGAGATGTATGTATCTTTCCATCCATTTTTAATTGTATTTTATAAATGATGATCTGTATATTATTACCTCTGAGCTGCAAATTGACTAGAACATATAAACAAGTATCAAAAAGACTGAGGCCTTGATCCTGCTCCCGTGACAGCCAGTGGAAGGACAGCCATAAATTTCTATGGGAGAATTACTAGGCTTCAAAGTAGGTTTGTGCTAAAGGAAAAATTGTGTGGCACCAGGTGAAGCCAGGTACGTAAGAAATGTAATTAAAGTGCAAAAATTTTATCATATGCTTGAAAAAGTTTAAAAATCTCCAAATTTTACAAGCAGTAGGTTTTCCAGATTTGAATAGCTTGAAGGGGGGAGGGAGAAGGATTTGTTGGCAATCTCCATAGATATTTTCGACTGAACACAGAATGCAGGATAGGGCCCACAATGCTCCACAATGTTTATATTGAACAATAATAAATTGTCTGTGCTGGGAAACTCAATTTGAACTGCAGCTGGAAAGGTTTCTTTCCTCCTTTCTTCGCCCCCCACCCCCAACTGATCTGGTTCAGCCAGGGCATAGCCGTAATTACCTTCTTTCCATCTACAGCTAATACCTTAGAGCAATAAAAAAATATGAGGGTGTTAAAAATTCAAACACTAATTATGGGCTGTTATATTTACTAAACACAGTAGAGTAATAACAAAAGTTTCAGCTTCTTGTGGCCAGCGCTGCACTATTTGATGTACCAAGTCCCTGGACCCTTTACACTTACTGTATTACATAACAGTTAATAGCACACTAAAATAAAATTCGATAAACACATTTATTACCAAACGCATAGAGCACAACCACTTACAGCTGTCTCCTTTTTCCAGCACAGGTATATCTCTGAAGAGTTCATTCCTTTGTTGATTTTGGTTTTGGTTTCCAGTTAAGGTATATAAATAGGAGAGCAGTAGATTTTGGAAAGGGAAGGATGCACTATCTGAGCACCCCATTTAAAGTCTTATGGTAAATTAGCCAAACCTACAATCCCTTCTGTTACTTTCCCTTATGCCTGTTTTCGGGTCTAGCAAAGGAATCAAGCTGCGAGCTGCCTTAGTTCCTAGTTCAGCACTGCCACTGTCACCGCTAACCACCCCTCGCGCTCACATTAAACACACACAGTGTAGTTTTATACCACCTAATAAGAATAGAGGTGTATGGATTTTTGGGGTGTCAAACAGCTGTCACAAACTGTCACCTCCACAAGAGAAACCTTGGCACACAACAAATTATCCTGCACTTCTTTTTGGCTATCATTATTCATAGCCAATCAGTTGAAATGCTCCTAGTATTTCATGTGCAAATAAAACCATGAGGGGAAGACCCGTGGATCAGAATAGTGGGCCAATACATAAAACAGAGGAAACAACATGCTGTCTCTGTCCTTCTGAAGTGGCTCATCATCACCCCTGCACCAACTTTCACCAAATGAGATCTAGCCTGAGGCTATATATTAAATATGCATATCAAAGCAAATGAAAAAATAAACCTGGAGAGTCAAATTGGACAAATTTGCATGCTTGAACTGCTACGTTTTCAGGTAGATGCTACCAAATGATAGCTCATTTTTTTATAGTCTCGCATGTTTATATTAGCCATTTTTTAAAGCTTTTTCTTCTTTATGAATAGAAGAGGATTTCATCCTGCTGGAACCTTGTACAGTGCAAATATAAATGTGTACACACAGAGTAATTCGACTAAGCTATAAAAAAGTGTTAAAGTTTTGTTGGGAAAACAAGCTAATATATAAAAAAAAATCCAATAAGGAGACACATTTCCCAAAACGCATGAATAAAATGTAACTATGTGATACAACTCTTCATTTCCCAGTTGGTGTTCTGGTTGCACAAATTATTGCTTCCTTTCAAAACAAATAGCAGGGGGCTAAAGTAAAAATGTTATAGCTCAAATCTCCAGGAAATAAAAGGCTTTAAATTATAATACCCAATGAAGTGGTAAACCCTAATGGGTGCAAGATAAATGGGTTGTCATATTTATTTGAGTTCATTTTTTGGGCCACAAAAGCAAGAGGAGATTCTTCTTATGGAAGATAATAGTTATCAAATTATCAAAATGCTAACCCCCTCTACCCCTGTCCTATCATTGTGTGTGAATTTAAATATTATAATGGAGCACTGCAAATTGGCTTGAGCATTCGCCATCTGCCAGAACCCTAAACAGGCTAGTTTATCTAATCTCTTCAATATAAACATAAGCATGCTCCATTTCTACACTTCCACTTGAAACACACTCTTGTAAAGAAACTGTGCTGAAGAAACATGTACTTTTTTTTTTTTTTCTATTGCTCTGAATTATGCACAATGACCCTCTATCTTTCAGGTTGACACTCATTTCAGTTTCTTTTCTAGTACTCTCCCAGAATAGTTATGCACATGAATTTAGGGTTGTAAAATGCCATAAACCAAATATTTTTGAAATAATATCATGCCTCATGTAGTTTATTATCTACATGCGAGATAGCTGATAAGCAGAGAAACTTTCAGGAACCTCTGCATGCATATTTTTTTTCCTCTCAAAATAATAGATTTAAAATGTAACACATCGCAAAAACCTTGTCCTGCAATGTTTACCGAATACAAATGAGAAAATGAAAGCTAAGGCTTGGGTCCAAAAATATTTCCCGAGCTCTGTAACTAAGCAGTGCCAGAAGGGGGGCATTTAGAAGAATTTATTATTATTTTATCTCCCAATTCAGCCTCAGTCCAGGTCTAATGTAATTATCAAATACACATACAAACAACATGTTTTCAAAGGAAACAAAAGCTCCTAGAAAGCTCATTCTCCCTGGGCTTAGAGCTACTCTTCTTAACACACTGGGAAATAAAGGCAGGCGCCTGTGCAGAAAGCATGGTTAACTTCACACCGGGTGTTAAATTAATATTTCAACCGCTAAAATATTAGACTGTATCATTTAGATTATGAGTTCAATTGAATCTAAAACTGTGTAAACCCCTTTTCCCCCCAGGGATGCGTTCCTATAAATAAACTAGAGTTCACACCCACTCTTTTTAACCAGAGCTATTCCTTCCCTTTTCTGTGGTACCAGCTGCAATCTTTCCCTTCACATCCCGAAGTCTCTCCGCATCTACATCTTTTGAAGGATCACAAGAGCCGCTCCAAAACCCGGAAAAACAAAGGCACTCTCCTTACCACGCACACCAACGTTCAGTCCTACACACATAACACTAATTCACCAACTCCTCAAGTGTTAAAATCAACCGCTAACCTACGGTTACTCAATCATCATTCTCTCCAGCTTTCTGTAATACATTGTTAATAATTGCTTCATCAAGGTTACTGTCTTTTATTATGAAGATGCTTCAGGCGTTTGGCAATAAGTCCATATTCTGACAATAAGTTGCTATAAAGCACAAGCATTGGAAACTCTAATGTGCTAACCCCTTTTTTTTAATGCAATGTAGTATTGCCAATAATTCTCATCACTTGTCATCTCCACGAGAGGGGAGGGGGGAGCAAATCAGCAAACTTTCTCCCTAACTTTCTTGTCTCTGTTTCCTTACACTGCTGTATTGATTACAGAGTTAGCAAAGGGGAAGAGAAAGCACCGATCCCCACACCAAAAACGACAGTGTGCTACCCCTCCAAGCCGCCCAGACCAGGAAACTTTACAAACCATTGCAAACTTGCTGCTTTACAGATGGAATCAGAAGGAATCTTTTGCATTTTTACAACTTTACAAAGCGAGAGGGAAGAAAGGAGGATCCTAGCTTGCAAGAGGTTAAAGTAGTAATAATACTACTAGCAGACAACAGCAGCAAAACAATGAAATCTGGGACAGGTCCTCTAAGCAGGTTAAAGTCTTAAGAAGTGCCATAAAGAAAGCAGAACTTACATGATCGGCTAGATTTGTGGAAGATCCTGAGAGTTCTTCATGGTCTGATTTGGAGCTGCCATCCCTTTCATCAATAACGAGGTCTATTGGCATTTTTCCTTTCAAACAACTAATGTACCGATGGCAGAAGTTATCGCACAATTCATGAACCTGAAAACAGTAACAATGATAGTATCAATAATGGCAAAATATCGGATTGCAACTTTTTTTTTTTTTGGTAGCAAGAACAACCCTCTGATCTTCTCCACAAGTAACTCTAATTAAGGGGCACAATAGTTGAAGGCAAGGAAACAATAGAGAAATTGTTGCAGCACATATTATTCTCTAGAGACTTGCCGCAGCAACAAGTTAGAGAGATAGATAGTGGGCTCAGTCTGGTGTGCAGAGGAAAATCCGATTTGATGATAACATCAGAACGCTGGGAGCTGGACCCAAGCGGTATCGCTGGAGCATGCACAGCCCAGACAGGTACAACTAGTCACTCGGGACCGGATCAGTTTAAACCAGGGCTAAAAAAAGGTCTAAGTGGCCGGGAGTGGTAAAACGAAGCTACTCGCTGAGGCTGTGGGAAGAGCCGCTCTCGTCCCAGGGCACAGCCCCCTCCCCACGCCGCGCAGGGGCCCCCTGCCTCTCCCAAACATCTAGTGCTTGCTTGGGGTTAATGGGCCTGCCAGAGCTGAGGACAGGCAGGAGTGCTTTCATTTCTCTTTTTGTTCAACATGTTATTTCCGAGCCAGGGAAAGAGCTTCTACTGAGGGAAGGGGTAAGAAGGATGAAAGGGGTTTAATAATATTAAATATTGAAATTACGCAGGGGAAAAAAAAGAAAAGAAAAAAAAGCCGGGCTGGGCTGGGCATGGCTGTCGAGTGTCATATGTTCTGATGGCACAGGTTACGGTATCACACTGTGTTTCCCCTGTCTCCTCTGGCCATGTTTACAAATCAGCCCAAACAGTCGGGGGGGGGGGGGGGGGGGCGGGGGGGCCCAGGGAGGGAACGGCTTGCCCCCCGCCCACCTCTGAGCCTCTTACCTTTTCTAATTCCAAAAGGTGAAACCTTAGTACTTGTATTGCTTGAATCATCTGCAAGAAAGTTTTGAGTAAGGGGTTAGGTGGGAGACAGGCGCAGGGGAGCTGCGCAGAGCTGCGAGCCCGAGCGGGCCAGGGGGAGAAAGGGACTGTCAAGGCGCGTAGCCATTACCCAGGATTTTAGCTCATTGGTCACGCTTGAACAATTTTGATCAACTTTAACCTAAGCGCTCGATTTTTATCATATTTATTACAGGAGCGGTGATTAGTGCTTTATTACCGCGATCTTGGAGAAACCCTCTTCCCCCTCTCCTGGCTCCCTCTCAGCACCCCGGCCCTCACCCCTGAGGGTCCGCAGAGGAGTCAAACACACGCTCCCACCCACCCCCTCACCCGCAGGATAAGGGGGGGGGGGGGATGAATAATTTGGCATCTTTACAAGCGGATTTAGGCACTTTGAATATTGAAATCGTTCACATTAGCAAAAGAATTAGTTAGAAATCTCCAGCTCTCTCTTCTTAAGCAGTTATTTCCCTCACTTTAGCTTCCCGTGGCTTTCAAACACAGCTTTGCAATGCACTGGGGCTGGCGGGTCTGCCCTGGCTCACTTTAAAAGTGCAGCTCTTTGAAGCCTCTCGCCGGTGGCTCCCAGCTCCCGGCTCCCCCTGCCCAGCCCGCGCAGCCAGGGAGCCTGGGCCGGCAGCGGCCCGCCCCGCCGGGCCGGGCGGCGGAGGGCGCTTGCCGGCAGCCGGCGGTGGGGTCGGGGTCGGGGAGGGCGGGAGGGGAGCGGGGCAGAGGGGCCAGCAGGCCTTACCAAATTGTCCAACTCTGGATTTGAAGAAAAAAGTGGTTTTTCAGCGCGGACCTGCAGGGAAAAGGAATAGCGGCGTGAACTACAGCTTCCCTCCTCAGCCCTGTAACCGAATCACTCGAAGGGAATAATAATAATAATAATAATAATAATAATAATAATAATAATAATAATAATAATAATAATAATAATAATAATAATAATAATAATAATAATAATAATAATAATAAGCAGCCCCCCCCTGTGACCAAACCAGCCGGTGCAGGCCAGGCCCGAACCGGGCTGGGCACACCGGAACCTTCTGCGCTGCGCGCAGGGGCCCGCTCCGCCGCCGCCCGCCCCGCCGCAGCAGCCCGGCGCCCGGATCCCCGGCCCTCTCCCCGCGCCCGCTGCCTCCCGAACTCGGCCGCAGCCACATCTCCCTCGCGTTCGTGCGGGCGGGCGCGGGCCGGGGGCTCCCAGCCCGGCAGCGCGGAGGGGCTCCCGGCGGAGGAGGGTCGGGGCCGACCGGGCCGCCAACGCGCACCCACGCCGCCCCCTCCCGCCCCCCCCGGCACGGCCGAAGAGGGGGCGCGGGGGGGGGGGGGGGGGGGATGCGGGGGGGGGGGGGGGGGCTGCCCCCTGAGAGCGGCCGGCCGTGCGGGTCGGGGAGCTGGGGAGGTGGCGGGAGCGCTGGGAAGGGCTGGGGGCGGGGGGAGAGGTGCCGGACCTGTTTGGCGAAGACGGCGATGTCCTCGTTGAAGGAGTCGGAGGAGCAGACGTCCCCGCCGGCCACGCCGGGCTCCCGGGGCGTGCAGGTCGCCAGCTCACACTTCTCAAAGACCAGAGCTAAGAGGGGGAACAACGGGTGCCTACCGGGCAGTGGCACACAAAGAGAGGGGAGGGGGTGGGGGAGAGGGGGAAAGAAGAGCTCTAGTCAACAAGTATTTATTTTTAAAAAATGCACGGACACACGGACACACGGACACAGCCACAGCCACGCTCTGCAGCCACGCAGTATTGCTTCGGGCAGAGCAGGGGAGCGCAACGTTTTGAAACAAAAACGCTGGGTTTGGTGGTGGCGGTGTGGTTTGGGGTTGGGGTTTTTTCCCCCTTTTTGAAATTGCCATGTCCGAGCCACATCCCCCGTGCGATCCCCACAGATGAGGACAAAAGTGACCTCCTCTCCAAACACATCAGGCACCAAACACGCTCACGCAGGCAGCAGCTCAGCTGGGAATCTTACACTTTTCGCCACAGCTTAAAATAACGCGAAACCTGGAAGATCCCATCCCTACCCTCCAGCTATGACCTAAAATGAGAAGCACGGCTAGGCAAACTGCAAACTACTTAATACGTAATTTTATTTTTCAAGGGGCCTGCTAACAAAAATGTGGTGAAGTTTCCTGGCTTAGGAAGCACACCCAAGTAAAATACCAGCTGTCCAGATAAGTGAGCTGGGGAGGGGGTGGAGGGAGGGAGCACTTCGCGAAATATTTTCCCATAGTTGGTGTAGTCAGGAAAAAAATATTTTATCTGCGTGCTAAGTAGTAAGCATGCATTTGCCTCTTCTCCCTTTTGGTGCCTGCTCAAGGCCCCACACTCTGTCATAGATGTTACTGTCTCTCCTTTTAGGATCATGTAGTATTTTTTCTAAAAGTCACTGAAGGGAATCTGTGTCATCCCCCCCCCAAGCTATGCCCTGGCACAGCCTTGAGTTCTGCTGGGTACGTGTTCCTTTTCTCTCATGTTCTTCCTTTCTTAAAAAGAAAACTCAACTCATTGCCCCCAATGCATTTATTTCTTCTGTCTCAGGGAAATGCTGCTTCCAAAACCCGAATCCCTTTTATTCTTACTACCATCCGCGATGTGAATAGCTCTTTATTTACAGTGTTGGAAGAGTGTTATTATGGCATGAAGGAGAACACCAGAACAACACTTCTCCAACTAAAATCCAGAGCAATGAGAGCCACCTCTCCTGCCTGAACTCCTAACTGGGGCCTTTCCGAGAAAGACAAAAAACCCACGGGGAGGGGGGGGGGGGGGGGGGGGGCAGGAAAAAAAAAAAAAGGGGTGGGGGTGGGGGGGGGAGGAAAAGGAAAAAATAGAAAAGGAGAAAAGAAAGGCAAGGCACCACCAGCTCCCCCCAGCCCAGCCTCTCTCCCCGAGAGGTCTGTTTTTCCAGGACCCGTTTCCCGCGGGCGCTGGCACCCCAGCTAAGAGTCAGGCTGGGACGGCACTCGCCCTGCAGCCGCCAGCACTGGCAGTGCCACCGCGCGGGTCTCCCTCCGGAGCGGGCGGCTGGGGGCTCCCGGGCCGCCGCCCTCCCGCCGGGGTTCCCTCCCGCACCGCCCCGCTCCGCTCCGGGGCTCGGCTCGCCGCTGCCGCCGCCCGCCGCCGCGGCCCCGCGGGAGCCCCCGCCGCCCGCCCGCCCCGCTCCTGCCCTCGCCGCTCCGCGGGCACCGGCGCTGCGGAGCCGGGCCATGGCGCCGGGCGGCCCGGCGGCACCTACCCGTAGATCGCATCCTTGTCCCGCTTCAGGGCGTCGTTGACAGCGGAGCCCATGCTGGCCGGCATGACATTGGGGTGCGGGGCGTGGGCGCCGTAGTGCTGTCCGGCGTGGAGCGGCGGCCCATGGTTGAGGTGGTGCACCGGGGGGATCGGCCGGGGGGGCGTGGGGGTCCCCGTACATGGACGCCGGCACCCCTACTCCGTCCATCCCGCCGTAGTGGGGCAGCTCATCGTACTGTCAAAAAACGGGCCGGAAGAGAAGAAAGAAAGAGAAAGAGGGGAAGAGAGAGAGAGAGAGGAATAAAAAAACAAACAAACAACAACAACAAAAGTCAGAGGAGAGTAAAGCACCCGGACAGACACAAACAGAGCAAAACAAAACAGAAGCAGCCACAACAGAGAAAATGTGCAAAATGAAATCAACTGGGATCGGGAGCAGAGGCTGGAGAGGCTGAGGGAGGAGTGGGGGTGCGGGGAGAGGTAAAGGGGGAAAGTGTGTGTGCCTGCCTGTGTGTGCGGGGGGAGATGGTCCTCTTCAGCACGGGCAGGAGAAACCCTAACAAGGAAACGGGGATGAAAAGGAAGGAAACGGAGGAAAGAAACTAGAGTTACTCTGCATTAGAAAGGAAGAACACACACACACACACAAAAAAAACCAACAAACCAAACCCAACCCCCAAAAAACCCCAAAACAAGCAGAATCAAAAGCAACTATATAAATAAATCAACACTGGGAAGAAGAGAGGAAAGGTAGGGTGCATTGGGAGGGGGGGGGGAGAGGGAAGAGATAAAGGGGGAAATAATCTGAAAGTTACCAGAAACATTATTTAGTAGCAATTCCCCTTGTCCTTGTCAAAGCCAGAGACAAAAAAAAAAAAAAAAAAAAAAAAAAAAGCAGCTATATGTGTATACATATATATACACAGACACACATATGTATTTCTTAGTCTTTGCTAGACAGCGGCAGCAACGGCGGCAGCAGCAGCAGCAGCAGCAAGCTTTCCCCTGTGAAACCCGTGCTACTGAGCAGGCAGAGAGCAGGGAAATCGCGCTGCTGGGGGAAAAGCTAGAGAGGAAAAAAGCGTGGAACAATTGCAGAGAGAGACACACACAGAGAGACACTCACGCGCACACACAAAAAGCTAGTGAATAATTTTTGCTGCTATTTTTTAATAGTGGCCGCCATCATCATCAGCAACAGAGGAGAGCAAATCGGACAGGCCCCTCTTAAGAGAGGATTTATATATAGGTAAGTGTTGGAGATTTAAACCTACCCTTTGCGCCATCAGTCTGCGCTCCAATAAACTCCTGGATGTGTCGTATATTTAATATCCCAGTCCAGCAAAGAAAGTGATTTAGAGTGAAGAAGATTCCTTTTTTTTTTTTTTTTTTTTTTTTGCAACCCACTTATAGACTTCTCCTATCCTCCAATATGGGTAAATAATAATAATAACAACAACAATAACAACAACAATAATATATAAAAAAACCAGTCAAGAACCACGATGAGTTTCTGTGTTTTCTTCTTTTTTCTCTCTCTTTCTCTCTTTCCTTTTTCTCTCTCTCTTTTTCCTTTTTTCCTTCTCTACGCAAAAAAAAAAAAAAAAAAAAAAATTGTCAAGCCCCCAAACTGAAGGTTACGATCGGCCCGTCAGCAACCCACATGTAACCAAACTGTCGTGTCTCATGGCTTTTTGCCACTCCAGCTGTCAATCAAAGCCAGGGAATGTCAAGGTAGTGAATGAATGATGGTTGATGATGATGAAGAAGAGAGGAGGAATCTTTTTAACCCCGGTTTCTTCTTCCAGTAACTCCGCGCTCGGGTTTTGCCTTTTAGGATCGCTATAGGGTTGTTTTGTATTTTTTTTTTTTAAGTACTGTGAAGGGGGGTGGGGAAAGATGCGAAGAAAAATTGAATAGTTTGCAAAGCCCGGACTTCCCCCTCTCTCCCTTTTTTTTTTTTTTTTTTTTTCCTCCTCCCGGCAGGTATTTTGTCTCCCTCTCTCCCTCGCTCTCTGAGATGAGTGAGTGTCAGTAAGTGTTGGCAGGTTGGCTGCTGGCTGCCTTATAGAAGAGGCTCAGTTTTGCAGCGCTGATCGGCGGGAGAATGAAGTGACGGAACCCGGAAGTAGTGGTGGCCATAGCCAGTCCTGCAGCGCGGCGGCGGCGGCGGCGGCGGCGGCGGGGAGCGGCGGCGGCGGCGGCGGGGAGCGGCGGCGGCGGGAGCGGGCGCGGCGGCTGGGCGAGGGGCGCGGGGCGCGGGGGCGGCGGGGCGCCCCAGCCGGCAGAGCGCCGGTGATGCGCAGCGCGCCGGCAGGGCGGCCGCGGCGCCGCGCGGGGGGAGCCGCGCAGCAGCCCCTGCCCCGAGCGAAGCAACGCGTGTAGGAAGGAGCGAGCGAGCGTGCGAGAGAGAGGGAGGGAGGGAGGGAGCGAGGGAGGGAGGGAGCGAGGGAGGGAGCGAGGGAGGGAGGCAGGGGAGGAAGGACGGGGAGAGTGCGTGTGTGCGAGAGGGGGGAGAGGCAGGGGAAAACTGCAGAGAGCGAGGAGAAAAGTGCGGTAGAAGCCCGGCCCCGGGTTGGTTTGCGCTAGGTTATTTTAGCGACAAAATACCTTCCGATTAACCGCGACGTTTAGCGGCTGATTGATGCGCTGAATTGTTTGTTTAAATCGCCGGCTATCGCTGCTGCCGCGAACGGGGTACGCGAGTCCGGGGGCACGGAGAGCCGCGGTGCGCGGGGGGGGCCGCGCAAAGTTGATCTTGCCCGGGAAGCCAGCCTGCTCCGCCGGCCGCCCGCGCCCTACGCTGCAAGCGTGGTCTCTTTCCTCTGACAATTCATTGTGCTTTTCTAAAAATTAATTTTCCAGGGCATGAAGAGAACGCCTCGTTCGAGCCGTGTTTGGCACCGCTCTTCATTAAGTGATCGCTGCTATCAAGCACGCTGTGGATGTCTTGGGGGAGAGGCGGGGGGGCAGAGGGGGGAAATCCCTTTTAGTTTTGCGATTAGGCTGCCAGGGCTTTGAAAAGGGCTTAAAAACAAAGTCATGCTCAGCCTTTTGTAGGAGAGATCCAGATGTTACGTAGATTTTTGTTTGCATGTTCATTTCGAGCGGATCTGGCGGTGAGCGCTGTATTTACGTGTGTATGTGGCTGGACTTTGCCGTATATCGACGTTGCGCTTGTGGAATGTATGCTGAAGTATTAGCTCGGTAATGCCTTCTAATGGTAGTGCTAATTACAGTGGGGTTATTTAGCAAATTAAGTGAGATGATGCACCCCCCACCCTTGAGCACCAAATGAACTTTTCCAAACACACACCACGCGCGCGCACACACGCGCGCGCACTCGCGCGCGCACACGCACACACTCACACACACACTCACACATACACTCACACACACTCACACACACGCACGCGTTAATTTTGGTGTGTTTCTCTCGCCCAATCGGCTCCGCCGGAGCCGCAGCATGCCTTACCTCAGAGCAGTCAATTACCAAAGCTACCCGGGATCATCAATCATGGGGGATGCTTGAAGTTTAGGGGAGGAGCGATGGTCAAACTATCGATTGCTGCAGTTTTGTCCTCCCCAACCCCCCACCCTCGTTCACGGTCCCCTGCACATAAAATCTAAAACAGACTATCCCGTTAATAGTGGGATTTATCAATGATTATGTACCCGGTTGTGAATGTGGCCTTATACATAGATGGCTTTGAAAAAAACACGGCAGAAAAATATTTTTTTTTTTCAGTTAGAGTTTGGTTTGGTTTGCTTTTTGTGATGATGACGAGAACTTTAAGGGTATTTTTTTTTTCTGAACTTTAAGAAAATTACTCAAGGGGTAGTTGTAGATATTTGGCCTGATTTTAATAGGCGTAGGGAATGAGCTCCAGAGGTCAATAAACCCCTCCAAAATGATGAATGATTGAGTACCTGTGATGATGATAGTGATTACCGGAGCAATTAAACAGTTTGATTAAATGAGCCATCATAACAATGATGTCTGCGGGAAATCAGCCCTCACATATAAAGAAAGATAGTGTGGAGGGCTGACAAACGCCAGTGGGCATTCCTGCGTGTTCCGATAGCGCCGAGCCCTGCAGAGCAGGGCTGTGTTTACAAATACGAGGGGAATATGGAGAAAAGTCCCTCTCTTACTTTTAGCCAGAGTTGCAACCTGCTTAAAACCCTCCAGAAGCCGGAGAGCAGACCCGGGTTGTTTTTGTGGGTTTTTTGTTTTGGTTTGTTTTTTTGGGGGTTGGTTGTGGGGGTTTTTTGGTTTGGTTTTTTTTTTTTTTTTTTTTTTTTTTTTTTTTTTTTTTTCCTAGAGGATCTCCTCCAAGATTAAAGCTAGTCCTAAGAGCAACCGAATTGCTGTGACTGACTTTCACGGGACTGTAAAGAGAGGTGAGTAAAAAAGCCCTTAGTATGTAGATCTCTTTCAAGCAGTGGTTAAGTCGATTCATTTCGCAGGGAAAAAGCCAGTCTTCTTGTGCAGTATTTTATACTCTGTCGTATAAATCGGTAACGTAATTCAAGATATTCATGGTAATGAATGCTTGGCTAATCCTTTGGGTGCGCGGAGACCTACAGAGCAGTAGGTTATGCAAATCCTTTCCTACTTTTACAGCTGTAGTTTTCTAACAGATTTTTTAAGAGATCTAGTCATCGGTGAATGTTATCTGGTTGTTTTTTTTTTCCTCCCGCGCCCCCCCCCCCCCCCCCCCCCAAGATGCCAGATTTCTAAACTTGCGTGGAATCATTTGATTGTGATACAGCCAGCTTAGAGGACGGGGTTTAAATATTTGTAGCTTCCAAACTTATTTTTTAACCGAGGCGGTGCAAACCCAGAGCCTTGCCTCTTGAGATATACAAGTGTGTCTCATTTCAGATAGTTTCGGTATCACCAAAGAAGAGGTCTTTTCTGGTAATGTGGCCGCGCAAAAGTAATCTAGCTCCGTTGAAGGCTCCATGTATTTGTTCAGACCTCAAGCTGTGGGAGAAGTTCATCAGTTTTCTTCTCAAAAAGAAGTTTTTAGATTACTTGGTTCCCATAGAAGTAAGCGCTTCATTGCTTAGAATTATAATTTTAGACTTGATTTTTTTTTCTCCTAATTCTGTTTTCCACAGAAGTCCCTGGAAATCTCAGTTCTCTTGACTAAGAAATGGTTAGAAAGCAATCTAAAATCAAAGTTGCAAAGAAAAGCAGCCCAAGATTTTTGCAGTGTTCAATGCTGCTCCTTTCACTTCTTTTTTTTTTTCCCCCTCCCCCCCCCCCCCCCCAATTAACCCCCCTGCGTTGGCTTGTCCTGTTATGCATGTGTGTAATCTGGCACAGGGACCAACTTTTAAAAATTATTTTAACTTGATGGAAAGTAAGAGTTCACATGGTAAATTAAGGGCTTTCATGTTCCTCTTGTGTCTTTTTTTCCCCGTGAAAAGAGTTGAAGCCTTTTTCCTCTTTACTATCCCAGTGGATTAAAGCACACAGAGAACATGGTTTATAAAGCACTACAGTTTAGCCATGAAGAAGGAATCTCAATTTAGCGTCCTTAAGTGAAAGTACTCAGCTATTAACAAAGATGTTGTGGGGAACTTGGAGGAAAATGGGATACGTACGTGCAGGGCATGGGGGTTTCCACATTCTTAGGTCCATTTTTATTTACTTCCCTCCCCCCCCCCTCCCCCCCCCCCCCCGCCCTGTCTGGTGACATATTTCTTTTAAAACACAGTAATTCGAGAAAATTAAATTGGCTAATTTCCATTTCTCGTGCATCACTTTCACAGCGAACGCTGTTTCCAGGAAAAGTGTGAGAGACGAGTCGGTGGGGTGTATGTGTTTGGGCTTTGGGGGGGAGGCGGAGGGCTGGGTTTTTTTTTGTTGGTTTTTTTTTTTTTTTTTTTTTTTTTTTTTGTAGATCGGCTCAAAAGTCCAAAGAGAAATGAGGTGTCCGGTATGGAAGTGCATCTCAGTCAACAGCCAGCTCCTTTTGCCGAGGCTGGAAATGGTTTTAACAGGCGGTAAAATTTCATCTTGTGGTGTCAAATTGGGGTCAGTTTGGGGTTAGCGCTCTCAGTGTCCGAGCAGGAGCTGTCCAGCTGTGTGGGGATTCATTAAAGGCAAAAGATCCGTTTCAAGAAAAACAATACAAAGACAATCAGAGGGCTAAAGATCCTCTTCAAATCGCATTTTACAAGTGCACCAGAACAAATATGGACGCTGAAACCTATTCCCTTCAAACTCCCAAATCGGCTTCTTAGCCCTTGGAGGGAGTGAGAGAGAAAATCCTCTAAAACTTAAGAAGAGTCTGTTTTCAATCAGCCTTTCCGAAGTGTGGTATCTCAGTCCTTTGCTGGCTTTGAGACATGCCTCTCTC
The DNA here is from genome assembly GCF_017639655.2 of Falco naumanni. NCBI lineage: Eukaryota > Metazoa > Chordata > Aves > Falconiformes > Falconidae > Falco > Falco naumanni. The sequence goes on along the minus strand of NC_054060.1, from coordinate 55,853,857 downwards.
GCTCGCTCGCTCGCTCTCTCTCTCTCTTTTTCCACAGCCTTGCAAAAGCGGATGGCACAACAGGTAATATTTCAGATTTCAAGAATATATCCCACCGGGCATCTCAAACCACTGTTTCGTACGCGCGGGTGCGCCTAGCGCAAGATTTAATGCAAACAGAAAGTTTTTTGGGGAAACAAGCCATGCTTGCACGAAATCCTATTGGACCCCTTCGGAAATTTTCTGCACTCCATGTAGGCGATGCTCCGGTCTGATAGGTAATTTAGGCTAGATTTACTTTACGGTTCCTGGTGTTTGTGGAAAGCACCTATTGCTAATCTGGTTTATTAAATTCGCGTGGTTTAAATCCTCTTAGCGTCCCTACATCTGTTAGAACAATTGACGCCTTGCTACAGGGACAAATAACTCGAACCTTAATCTTGTTTGTAACTTTATTCAATGTTTGTTTGTTTGTGCGCTGAGTTCAAGTATTTTTGGATGATGCCATTGTGTTCGGAAGGACACAGGCGACATTTGCAGGCAGAACTCCCCGTGGACGGGCTAAGGATATCGCAGAGCCAGATGACAAATTTTTCATATTTGAATTGGCATTTTATCTCGACCTATCGTTCTAGGAAGTGTGTCGTACTTAATGAAGAAAGCAATCTGCCTGTTAAAATGTGGTCGCGGGATTACATCACCATGACCCCGTAGTGAAATCCACGGGAATTTTTCTTTTTGTTTGGCTCGCAAGGCGAAGCGTGGGGTGTAAATAGTACCTTTTCCTTTTCATAATCAGGATTATGCCACAGTTCAAACTCTTACCCCCGGAATCGCTCTTTACCAGCCTTTCCTTTGCCTTTACGGTTGGCTCTTACAACTTGAGTCACTTTTTATTCGTCTCAGCCCAGTTTGATTCGCCTCTGACTCCCCGCAGCTGCAGGACTCTGGAGGTCCCATCCCGGGTGCCCCTGTGAAATCACGCACATTTTAGCTGCTGCCGATCCCTGGGTTCATGTAGCTCCTCGCCCTGAGCCGCCCGCCTGCCAATAGCGTACCTCGCTTCTCAGCGATCTATTATTTTGCGAAGATCTTTCCAGTCCGGAAAGTCAATGGTAGCCCATCACGGTGAACTTTTCTTGACCTCGGCTGCGGTATGACTGAGATCTTTAGGAGCTGGATTAGGAGGAGGCTCATTTACCTACCTGTTAACTTCCCTTTTGAATCCCTTTCTTTCACACACACACACGCCTTTTTTTTTTTTTTTTTTTTTTTAGGGGAAAAAAACCCAAAACCAACCCAACAAACCCCCCGCGAAGCAAGAGCGACCCGGGGTCTTCCTCCCCGCCGGGCGCCCCTTGTCCCCGCCCCGGGCGCTGGCGGGACGCGCCCCCGCCGCCGGGCCGCACGGCCGTGCCATCGGCAGCGCTCTAGCGCTACCTGGCGGGGCTCCAGCACCATCCGCCGCGCCGCGCCGCGCAGACCCCGCGGGGCCCGGCCTGTCGGCCCCGCTCCGCGCCTCCGCCCCCGCGGGGCTCCGGGCCTGGGCTGCTGCGCCCCTCCCCCGGCTCCCACCGGGCGTGTCGAGGGGCGAGGGCACGGTGGGAAGGGGCGCGCAGATGCGTTCGTCTGGCGTATCTCACGCGGGCGCGTGTGAAGCGCTCATGTCAGACGAGAGCTTTTTTTTTTTTTTTTTTTTTAATGTCTTAGGCTGGGAGGTTTGTAAAAGTGAAGACCATAAAGAGCCGACGTGCGTATTTCCATCATAAACCAGAAAGAGAAAAATACCTGTCAGGGCTTCCCACTAACGCCGTGCCGGCTGCTTCACCGGGGTAGTAGTTAAACACCTAGTTTGCATTTGTTCGAAGAAGCCCGAAGCATTAACAAAATCCATCTTTCCAATGTGACATCATAACAAAAAGGACAGTTAGGGCAAACTAAATCGCTTTAGTGCGATATCAGAGCATCCGAGAAGGCACCAAACTCTGCTCGGAGCTTTCTGCTCTCGCTCACTCAAAATATTCCCTTTTGTTCTCCAGCTGCCTACAAAACTCCAGAAGAGGAGCGCTCTCATTTTTACACCGGAGTTCTCGGTCCGGAGAGAACAATATCATCCTACCTCTTTTGAAACGATACGGAGACTCTCGCAACACACAGGCGATCACTCGAAGCACGAATCTCCTTTTTTTTCTTTTTTCTTTTTCTTCTCCCACCCCCCACCCCCCCAAGAGTTGCTCGGCCCATTGTTTGAAGTAGGATTCAGCGCGCAGCCCAAGGAGAACAGGGGAAAAAAAAAAAAATCTTAGGAGTCCGGTTTGGTATTGCACAGAGAAAGAGCTGGCTGACAAAATATTATAGCGTGTTTCCTAGAAGTATGTGATGAGAGCCGGCATTGTGTTCCCAAAAGAGAGGTGTTTTTTATCGGTTGGGTTTTGTGTGTGTGTGTGTCTCCCCCGCCTCCCCCCCAAAAGATTGTGATCGCCTTTGTACGTCTTTCTTTTGATCCCACAAAGAGAATGCAATATACATATATGTGTTTGCTCTCCATACAAGAAATGCAAGGGACCGTACAATGGAATATACGGCCGGTTAGTCCTCATAATGCTTAGTTTTGCTGTAATTAATTGAAAACAGTTATTAGGTCGTCATTGGCAATAGCGTAAATAATTGCAGCAGATTTTTACTTAAAATTGACCGGTCACAGAGTGATAGATCGATTCGAGGTATAAAAATGATGTATCAAAACATCAATGTCGATTATTTGAAATATTGTAGTCGAATCTTTTTATTGCTTCATCGGTTAAGTGTCTGAAAGTGCTGTGTTCCAACATATATTTATGTTGTCAATACTGTCAAAACTGTCAGTTTTATTACAGTGGATTTGTAATACATTTCGGATTTGCTCATTTACATAAAATGTCCACCTCAGATACACCTCCTTTTACCCATCTCTGGAAATCTATGTCAGTCTAATAAAAGGATTCAAGAATCATACCTGAAGCAAAAGAAAAAAAAAAAAGAAGCGGGGGGGGGGGGGGGGGGGGGCGGAAAGTGGAGCTATTGCTCCATTAAGTCCAATTTAAACATCCTTTTGGAAAGCTTGGGCTATTTCTAACTTGCCATAAGAGGGAATCCCGCCCCCCCCCTCCCCCCCATTTCCTCAGCAGAATTTAAACACTTTTCTACCCTCACACCTAGATTGAACCCTTCAGGAGAATTGAGAAAGTGTACAGGGAGGCAGAGCCGCGCCGCAGCACACCTGGGAGTGCAAGGACCCTCCCGGGGAGAGCGGCAGCCCCCCGAACCGCGCACCCACGCACGGGGGTTTGCGTCCTGCTAGAAAGAAGGAGACAAAAGGAGCAATAAATATGTGTGTGATCCCTTCTTAACGGTTTGAAGCTCAAAGGCAAAACGCGAAGTGGAAGGAGTATTGGGCATTTAATGCCTCCCGTCCCCATTTTATCAGGGTCTGATCCGGTCTGATTATTCGCTTGAACTATAAGCGCTGATTCTTTATTAGCATGGTCTCAGACACCTCTCTAATTTTCTTTGAGAGCCCAGCTCAGGGATGGCAAAGCTAAGGAATGAATAAATACATTTACACACTAAACTCTCTTCGATCGAGCAAACAGTGAAATTAGCCAAGTAACTTCACCCCCCCACCCCTTTCGGGAGCATGAGGTTGTTTTTAAGGCGTTGGTAGGATGGACCTGAGGTGTGGGGTTTTTTCCTTTTTTCTTTCTTTCTTTTTTTTTTTTTTTTTTTTCCTCCCCCTTCTAGGGATATGTATGTTTAAAGAGATGCTGAAGAGATTTCTGAGTTCACGGGGAAGAAGGAAAGGTTGGTTTGGGGAACGACAGCGCGCCTGGCAGGTATTTTAATGACCGTCCCTTCCTTTGAACACTTTCCATTTCTCTGCCTCTTTTCATCCGGAATCTCTTCCCCAGACCAAGTATGATTTCTGTTGTAATTCTTGTGTGTGTTTGTGATCCCTTCTGAGGTAAATTGAGAAGGAAGCTGCGCAAAAGGAGGAAATCGCCCCTGGGGTGCTTTGTTTACTTTGGTTTGTAAAATCCTGCTAGGAGATGGTTTCCTCAGTGTGTGGCAAGTGTTTCTTCAAGAAATTCATCAGCCCTTCTACAATTACTTCGAGCTCCGAGGGAAGAGAGCTGCCATCACTTTCTCACATCCCAAGGTGTTGCATGGAGGAGAGAAGAAAAGGCTGGAGCATATAATTATAACGGGGGTGGGGGGTGGGGGTGGGAACGGAGGCTGCAGAAAGCCGTCCCAAGCCTGTACCTGGAAAAGAAAAACCTGCAAGGGTGTATCTGGGAGACGTGTGCCATTTAGAGATGGGGAAAAGTACCCCATCTTGTGCAGTAATTAGTCTGAACAATAAACATAATTGGAATAAAATCAGTTGGAAATTCCTGCGTTTTTAATTACGTTTCATTTTGTGGTAAGCCGTAAAATTATGAATGCCTCTCAATTAAACACTATCCACTTGTAAAGCATTTAACAACAATTATTCCTTAATCAGTTGGAATGTTAGCCACAAATGATGCTGTTAAACATCAAAGGGACGCCTTAGACGTTACCTTTTAGTCATAAGTAAGAGGATTAATTTCTATAATTAGAGGGGATAAATATGTGCATAAATAAATCTAATTTTTTTACACGTTCTCATCCTATCCGGGAGAGGCGAGGATCTCTGACATTGCCTGCACTTCTGGCTCTCCCCCGGCTCAGAGGAGGCGACCCCGGGAGCACGAGGTGAGACCCCCCTGCAGGGAGGCCCGATCCCGCGCGCCGCTCTGCGCACATTCCTCCCTCGCCCCCGGCCGGGGTGCCGGGATCGGGCCCCGCCGGTCCGGCCTGCTGCCCGCCCTCGGCTTTCATTCACGTTCTTTCACGGCACCTGGGGGCTACCTGGCGTTTCGGTTCCCTTGGGGACAATTTGCTGCCCCCAAACGAAGCTCGAGATTTGAGCCGAATACCGCAAATAAAATTAGCATGACCTTGATTACACCCTGTATGAATATCTCATTTACCTAATGACTTTGTGTCACGTATGCAGAGGGTCAATTTCCTTTTAACCTTTCCCATTGCTGCAGTAAGCATTCTTTTATAATCAATGGCTGTTTGAATAATCAATTCACATTTTATGATCCCTGACAAACTCAATATATGTGTGCCTTGTTTCAGCAAAGCAGCCGGCCCTTCTCCGCGCCGTGTTCACGTCCGAAGGGTTCGCGGCGGGGTTTCCCGGCTCCCTGGGGAGCCGCCCCGGGGGCCGCCGCCGCCGGGCTCCACGGGAGCCTGCGGGGCGCTGCGCCGCCAGCTCCGCTCGGCTCCGTCGCCGCTGCGGCTCCGCGCCGGGCCCCGCCGGGCAGCCGTGTCCCCCGGGGGAGCGCCGGGGCACGGCGGCGCCCGCAGCCCCTTCCTCGCGTCGCCCCGGTGCCGGGCGCGCACTTGCACGCCGTTCTCCAGTCGCTCAACGCAGAGCGGGCGGTTTTCGCGCTGCCCCCGCCCCGTCCCGTCCCGCCCGGTCTGGTCTCCTTCCTGGGACTGTGCACGCCAAAACCCGGCCGCCCCGGACCGTCCCCCCATTTCTGCGTCGGTCGGGCCAGCCCGCCGGTCCCCGGCTCCGAGGGCAGCCGCCCCACCGCCCGCAGGACTTGCGAGGGGGGCTCGGCGTCCCTGGCCGTGTCGGCGCATGGGAGCCCTTGAATGAATCTTTGCACTGGCCTAAGCGTCCCGCTGCCGTTTGCGGGGCCCCGCTGCCACCGGCCCCCCTATCACCTCCCCCCGCCGCCTCCGAGCTGGGGTTGGGAAACCTGCCCCGGCAGCGCGGCCCCCCACGCACGGCTCCAGCGTAGCAGCGTATGCGGGAGGGGAGGGGGTTAGGGCCAGCTGAACTTTGCAAATGTTTTTTCTGTAAGTGGCTCACATTCGCTGTGATCTATGGTGTGAGTCAGGAACTGAGACTTATTGCAACCCTTTTCCCTCTGTTGGATAATTAATGCTGATTCATAGCGGTTTCTACCTACGAATGTGTGTTTCGTTTTTCTCTGCAGGGTCCATGGTTCTTTGGTATGTTGTTATTCCCTGAAAGGTAATTGCACTTGATATTCTCTCGGGGAAGGCTCATTAGCCAAGGGCAGGGTGGCGTTGCCAATCTCGGACTCTTTCAACAATTCAGTGCAAACATTTGCCCCAGAGGTTTAGTACAGCACTCTCGGCTCCCGAAACAGACCTTGGGTACAGCATTTCCCCTAAGAAGCTTTAGGTCTAATAAGAAGTATATGTGTGTGTGTGTGTGTGTGTGTATACACATATACACATACACTGCCCAAGCAGGAAATATTTTAGTTTAAGGGGTTTTAGTTTAACTCCTTACTGTAAGTGGTGGAAGCTACACAAGAAGGTTTGACGTGTTGCCCTGGACTGCAGGACTTCACCCTCCCTATCATCAGAAGATAGCCAGGACGTAATTGTGGATGAAACAGTAGAAAAGGCACCACTTCTCCCACTCCTCTGTATGCACTCCTTTATACTCTCTTAGCATTTACAAAATGCATGTTGAAAACACTTTTCCACTTCCCACCGTTACAGGCCTACACTTGACTTCTTTCTCACACATGCCTACTGTCATCTCTTTGGCTCCTTTCACCTCTTCTGCTAAATTAATTACTTCACTAATGCAAGGCCATGAAACTCAGGTATAAGGTAAGCTAGGGAACGTATGTTAGTTAATGCATACTATTTTATGAAGGTGAACCCTCCATGATTGTTCTAATTTTATTTTTTCCCTCTGTTGTTCATCATTTTGAAAATCTTATTCTTTGAGTCTTGGCAGGTTGAGCAGGATGATTCACAGTAACATTGCAGAGAAGTTCCAGTTCTCACAGGAGAAAATGGTCCCTGTAGGACTGATGAAGAGGAAGCAGAGGGACAACATCTAGGCTTAACAAGTTCTTGGACACCACCAGGTTTTCCATGTTATAATAAAGAAATCTGGGTGTCTGTATTCATGGTGAATTAGATGGTGTATTCTCCCTGGTAGCAGTGTTAAAAGGCAGAGACTGCTCTTAATTCCAAATTACAAACCCTATGTCTAAAGTGTACATCTAACCATCTTACTGTGTTAACATACTTCCACTTACCATATTTTTCCCATCAGTTTACCAATAAACTCCAAAAGCAAAACTCAGCTGTGCTGTATCGCCACTGACTTTCATGTTAGTACATTAGAAAGCAAATTGTCCTACAGCATGTGACTACACAACAAAAATAGGTCCAAAAGACTGTACACGCTGGCATGTTACTGGTTTTGCCCTCACTCATCAGGGCTGCCACTCAGTCTATAGGCCTCACCTATTGGGGGACCAAAAGTTCATAGAAAAACACCTCTGTGCTGTGAATGTCTGTCAGCAATGTTTGCCATGCTGACAGCCTTCAAGACCCTCAAGCCCAAACCCAAAGCACAGGGCAGGATTCTGCAAGGTGTTTGGCAGGATGCCAAGTGCCCACGTGCGAAGTCGGAGTACTCGGCTTTCCAGGTCCCACTGATAGTAAATTGGACAATCACCACCCTTGCAGTAAGCCCTCAGCACAAGAAAACATCAGTTCTTTAATTCATACTTTAGTGATTCACAGCCGTGGTTTTTGTTTGACACTTTAAGTATCTTTCATGTCATAGTGGTACATTCTGCTTTTTCAAAAGTGTTTTTCAAAATGAACAGGCTTTTCAGTGATGAAACATGATGAAGTTAATGTACTAATAGATTTAATTTTTAAAGTACATGCTAAATTTAAGACTTGTCTCATGCATTTATAAACCATCACTAATAGTTCTATTGATCAACAACATAAATAGCTCTAGCAGAAGCTTTTCTTTGATGCAGATAAACATAAACAGCATTGAAAAAACAACACACAAGTGATTGTCCTGTACTCTTACCTTGAGGCTATATTATGATCACAATAAGACATATCTAGGCATGTGTCATACTGGATAATACTGTTTCTTGGGTGTTTGAGGGCACATGACTTTACCTTGGACTTCACAACAGCTGAGACATGCTATTTAAAAGCATGGTCCTGGCATTACTTAAAAAAAGCCCTACTATGCTATATATCATTATTAGCCTATATACGAGATTTTAAAAAAAATTGCTTTACAATAAATACCCAGATCACTTTATTTCTATTATTCATGTGCAAAGCTAAAAATAAACATTAGAAATATTTTTCTCTTTTATGGAAGAGCTGATAAAACTATTCATTTGAAATGAACTCTTGGGTGAATGCAGTCATATTTTCTGGACTCAGATCTCTTATTCCTACTTGGGAACCCTACATCAGATCAGGGCAGCACAATCAATCCTCAGAGGGAAAGTGCTCTTTACTTCAAAATATTCACCAAGAATAGCTTAGGCAAACAGTTTCCAGCCTAAGAGTCATTCACAATATGTTCATTTGGGCTTTTCATTTCATTACTCTTGATGTGTCACTGGTCACCCATCACACTTGCTCTATTTCCTAATAGGTTGATGGAAATTACTTAAACAGGATACTGAATGAATAATAAAAGTGCTCAAGAAATATTCCTGTCTGTGTCTACATTATTTTGTTTTGTACAGGTATTCATCCAAAGCCTGATTCTGCCTGTGTTCCAGCTGATAAGAGCAGGATTTGATCCATAAAGGGAACGTATTCACCTAATACTTGTTCAAAGAAAAATCCTGCTTGCTCTAGTGTTCACATATATGGTCACAAACATGATCAAAACAAGAGCCATCTGAACCCCCTAGAGCTGCTTTGTAAATAGGGTTGCATTACGAACCCAGGAACATAACCAGTTTTGTCACTGGAGGTTAATTTCAGCTTTCAAACATTCTGGAAAATCATCAATTGCCTTTCTCCATATCCTGCCCCCCCCCCATCCCTGCTTTAACTTCAGATCACTTCCCCTGGCAAAAGCCTTTTGATACTCCAGTAAGATCATATTGTTTGATCCAAAAGCAAATTTCTTTCTGCCGTTGTTTCCAGACTTCATTCATTGTCCTGTCTGCAGCCAATATGTTCATGGTAACTGTTTGTTCCCGAAATAAACATCTAGCAAGATTCTTTAGTATTTGAGAGAGGCATTGCTTTCATTACATAATCCTCTGTACAAGAGAAAAACTATACAAAGGTCTCGGACCCTGCTTTCCTAGTGCACCTAGCAGTTCAGCAGACTTGTTTAGATTAACAAGCATGCAAAGAACAGGATTTCAGACCTGTTATGCTGCAATTATTATACTTCTAGATGGATTATTTTGTGTCTCAGTATTCTTAAACTGGGGGGGTTATTCTGCTGGATTTACCACAGCCACAAAAATAAGTCAAATGAAGTATTTTTTTTCCTCTGATAATAAAGTGTTACCCGTGAACAGTTATGTCAGAGGAATGAATTCTTAATTTTGACTCAGATCTGAACTGTTCCAAAGCTCGAAATATTAGGCTGAGAGGGTTTAGTCTTGATACTTCTTTCTGAATAGAATACTAAATAAAGCCATTGCTCTTCCAATAGAACATGCTAAAGGGTGCTGATGTGAACTCGGGGACAGAGAGACAACTGTCAGAAAGGGCTCATGCACTTAATTCTCTTCTCTTTGCTTAAGCAGGAGAAACTCTAGTCAAGTTAATGGAGTTACAGTGCCATAAAACTGTAGGTGAGAATTGCACGACTTGTGTTTAACTAGGTGCTATTACTTTAAAAACAGTTTACTTCACTAAACAATCTGCAAATAAACAGAAAACAAAGGGCAAATGAGACATATTACAAGTAAGCATGCATGCAAAAAAGGTAAGTGCAAATTAGATTTGAATATTCATGAGTCACAAATCATTGACAGTTTGAAATAATGCAAAACAGCTTTATAAATGAGGTTAAGGCAAGGGACATCAAAGAAAAGCATCGCTAAATCAATAGCAATTTGATTGTGCATATACCTGTAAATTGTGGTTACAGTTTTTGTGACATGGGAGAAAAATACTGCACATATAGTGAAGAAGGGGCCCATAAATATCCTTTTTGAATGTGTTATATTTTTGCAATTCAGCATGTACTTGGAGACCTGCCATGTATAAAGTGACCAGATACCACTTTTTAATTTTTTTCCCCCAAGAGAATTATAGTTTCTTTCGAGTATCCAATCTCCTGTGTTGTGTTGCTTAGTATGACAAAAAATTCAGTTGTCAACAATACCTGAACAGCAATACTGTAAAATAGAATAATTACTTATTTCGTTTGACTTCAGTAGAAGGATCACCTGCTAATCAGAGTACTGTCATAAAACCATAGCTGGTGGAGGTTATCTACTTGTTTCAGAAAATTTAGTTCTCAGAAGTGGGAATCAGATGAGTTGCAATTCTCAGAGCGAATTGCTGGAGCACAGGGATTTAAAAGAATGATAGCTTGAAGGATGGCCAGCCTGACCATTTAAATCAGAGCCTCTTCATTTTTCTGGATGTAAGCATCAATAAAGTATTGGATCTCCTGTCTTATTTGTGAGTTCTGTGGATATTTGAAATTGAATGGTTTAAAATGTTGATGAGAACACAGGACCAAAAGGCAAAACTGCCAGAAGTAATCTGCCTGTTTAAAATTACTCCAGGGTGTTTGTTTTTCCTAAGGGTTTCTATTTTGATTACTTAACACTCACTCTACTATACTAACCGATTCCCTTTCTTCAATGTCTTTTACATCCAGTGTGATGTCCTTACTCTCTGGCCTGACAGATGAAGCTTTGCTGGGTCAAGTGAAGCTAAATACTGATAGCAAAACCAAGCAAGGATATCAATTTAGAGATGGTATAGAGTGCTCTGGTTCTTTAAGAAGCACATGACTCCTGGCAGTGCTGCCTGTAAAAGCATCCACTCACATGAATGAAGCTGGCAATTAACTCATGTCAAAACATTGTAGAAGGAGTAACCCAGATGTCGAATAACTTAGGAAAGGGATAACCTCATGTCCTCTCCGATCCCCTGGACGAGCTTGTCAGAAGCTGATGTGTGTCTCATGCCATAACAGTATCAAAAGATACCTGTGTGTGTCATGTCTAAATTGAGAGCTTTCTGCAACAAAATAATTAATTCTGTGTATTCCTCAGTATGGATAAACAATAGATAAGTTAGAAAGAGTCACTCAGGAAGGCAGAAGGCCAGATTGCCATCTCAGGGATGTTCCTTCCAACCTTCAGAATCTATGGACAGAGAAATGAATCTCCCTTCAGGAAGAGCAAAAGGGAAAGTTCCCTCTTGGGCATAGCAGAGATCTTGAAATCAGCAGTCTTATATTTCTTTCTGGCTCTCTCACTGTGACTGGCCAGGTTTATCAGAGGTGAAATTATATTTCTCCCTCCATATCTGTAAAATGAAGCCCACAATACACAGCTTTGTGGTGCCATGGCATGGATTTCATTAAAGGATGTGAGATCCTCTGATGAAGAGGTACTGGTATATGCCCAGTACATTAACTTTGTAATCCCTATTCAAATCTATCTTTAGATTATGTTATACTGCAGGGTTTTTTTGTCTGTTTATAACATCTTGTACCTTCAGTAAAGCACAACGTCTTCAGTTAAATGAGAAATTACCATCTCTTTAGATTAGAAATTATTGTCAAAACTGTGTGTGCCTATAAGCAAAAGAAATAAATACCAAACCTCAAAACTCTTCCATGCTTTTAGACTTACATTGCACCCATCACCATGGAATCTGTATACTGCTTAAAAGAAATGTGGTTCCTCTGGATGGGCTCAGCTTGGAGTAGCTATTGCATTACTTATGAAAATAGGTCAGTGGCATTACAGACCATTTTTCAGTTCAGCAGAAGAATACCAACAGCCTGTGTCAGGTCAAAGTTTCAAAGGGCTGGGTTATTTTTATTTTCTGGCAAATTCCTTTTTCTCAAAGAAAGTAGAAAAAAAATGAGCACAACTTAGTGCAGTCAAAGAGCATGATTCCCGACAGTCCCCAGAAGCCTGACTAATTTTATCAGAATTTTTATTTCTACTTCATTCCCAGATTTCTTTATCTTCTCTGTTCTTTGTGGAGTTTTCTGTATCTTTCCAACAAACTGCCTTTGCTGGCCATTTGTAAGCCCTCCTTTAAGTCTAGTGATACTGATTTCTGGCCTGCGACTGGGGGTATAAACTTTTACAGACCCAATACGTTATATGTGACCTGAAGCAGGCAATGCAGAGCAGCTCATATTAGACCACCTGAACCCCATATCTCTGTTATGAATCACCAAGTCAAATAAAGAGAGACCTGGCTCCCTGTATGTGATCTAGATTTATACCAAGTATGCCTCTTGCCAGGTTCAAGAGGGTAAGCTGTCTTTTTGAGAGCTTGCATTTTTTTCTGTGTGATCACCTTTGCCTGCCTGTTTCCCACCTCCTTTCCTCCCCTCGTGGCAGACAAAACAGGGTGCGGGTAGCTCTCACTAGGACCAAATTTGCAGTAGTTGGTTTCTGAGTTTCCCATGCAGTATTTCACCTTCAGCTGTATTTTGGGGAAAAATATATTTCTATTGTATTTCTAGGCTTGTATTCCTTCCATTTACAGTGTACATCAGCTTTCCTTGGGGATGAGGGACCAAGGTTTAACGATCTGCGCTTCTCTCCCATGGTAGGTTCCTCAAACTCTTTCCTGAGCAGGACGTGGTTTATCCACATTTGGATTATTCAGGTCTCTTGTGGGAGGGAACAGAGGTATAGTAGTGGGGCTCATGTCCAGATCTCTGTGCTTCCTGCCTACTTGGGTAGATGTTCCTTCTGAAAACTCAAAAATTCATGTTTGTGTGTGGTTGCGTGGGGGAGATAGGGGAATGAGCTAGGAATAAGATGAGAAGACAGCATAGCTACTTTTTATCTCCTCTCTAAACTAACCTGTGCTGGGATTTTTCTGTGGGTCTTTGATTAGAATCCAGGAAGGAAAAAGATGAAGACCAAAGTCCAAAAATGGATCTCCTAGTCACCTCATCCACACAACAGAGAGCTGAATGGAAATGAATGCAGAATACAGCAGTCCTAACAATCTTGTACTTGATGAAAGGAAGGACTGCTAAGGAGAGCAGAGGAGGGATGGCTCCAACCAGGAGACACCAAAAGTGATCAGTGGCACATGAACCACTAGTGCCTACATCCTCTAATGTAGAATCTTGGCTAACATGTCAGTTGGAGATGATGATGTAAGCCAGAAAAAGCAAACCTTTGCACATAATTCACCCTCAGCAGTGACCTTGAGATCATGGAGGCGCAGTGTGTCCCTGAGGCACCAAGAGCCTGAAGATGAGATTTTGCACGTACATAAGCCCGTAGTGATTTGACTGGAGACAGCGTTGTTAAGAGTATCATTATAGTAAAAGAAATAGATTAAAAAATGACAGAAATAATATAGGAAGTTACTAGAACATCGCTTACTTTTCTAATCAACTATAATACAAGACAACTTCCCTTAACTACATAATATGCCCACGAGTTCTCCTTTGTTGATAGAAGAAAACAATTCTGCTGTTGGGGTATATGTGTCCTATAATTTTTTCCCTGCTAAATTTCATCCAAAATGCTAATGCTTCTGAAATAAAAAATAATTACATAATAAATTTTGTCTTTAGAGTAAATCGGCTAATTGCCAAATCCTAGTTGTCAATACAATATTAGATCATGTGTGACCCAGACTTCACATGTGTCAACAAGTAAATTTGTCTCCTTCTGTTATTTCAAATTACAGGAGATAGAGACATAATCCTCACTGATCAACTGGAAACAAAAATGCTTTACCTTTTGTTACTCCAATGCCATCTGTTAAAATAAACCAAATGCCAGACTTACTACATACACAGGCCACTAAAATGGCTTTTTAATTTGTCTTGCATGTTTCAAGGAAAGCAATGCATTTCTATATACTCTCACTTCTTTACATGAATTATTATGTACTGCAAGTGACATCTACTGGAGAAAGCAGAGCTAAATGCCTACTCTACAAACTTTTTTTTGCTAGTAAAAGGGCCTCCCCTCCAGGAAATACAGCTGTTATTTAATAGAAACCTTGCATCTGTGCCCATCAAAATGCAGTTACACAAGTGCTGTCAGGATAATTAAAGCAAAAATCTTAAGACTGTCCTTTACATATTACAGAAGTTGCAGAAGGCTTTTCCTTCTTTCTTTTTCTTTTTCTTTTTTTTTTTTCTTTCTAGAGAAGCCGTTATTAGCACAAATTTTCTGAGTTTACAATGAAAGACTTTTTGAAAGTAACAACTCTTTGATCATGATGTGTAGTCATCCTTGGTGCTAGAAAATTACTCAGGAGATAGTATAAAAATATTCACCAAAAGAAATGTGGCTACAGCTTCAAGTTTCAAGCCTGCATGTTAACAGATGTTATGCTTAAACAGAAATTTACTTGAAGACCTAATGCAGAACCATACCATTGCCAATAGTATTGACAACACTACCTAGAAAGTCTGACAGCCTGTGCATTTTTAGCATTACTTACTGGTTGAAGTTATCTACTGGGACACAAATTCATAAACACCTGCACTATGCTAAAACGCTTGCGATCTGTACCTATCAAATGTTGCATGAGTTTGGTGCCCAAGAGCAGCATGCTTCAAAAACCCCCTCTTCTTCAGTGAAATATGAAAAAAATCCCAGGAACACTGTGAGCAATGCAGAAAGCTGTGAACTCAGAGGCTCAGTGCCACTCAGAGCTCCTGGAAGCGTCATTACTTCTTAATATGGGCTCTTGAATTTCTGTTTAAAAGCCAGTTCAAGTCCTTGGATAGATGAAGCACCAAACAATCCAAACTGTTCTTACTTGATTCCAACACAGTGAAGCCTAAGCAACAATCGCAATTACTTTTAAAACTGCATTGGCAAATCACTTCTAAAACCACTGACAATTTGGGAGAAATTTCCCTAGTGCAGACCAAACCTCAGGGTTTAAATGTGTATTCCCCACCAAGCGTGGGAAAGAGTTTCTGAGCCAGAGAAATCAGTTCAGAAAGCAAATCAATAGCTAGCAGCCATTTAAGGATTTGTTTATCTAATGCTGATCTTAACTTAGTTGCAATTTCCTCCATCAAATATATTTCCCTTTTATTTTATAAGGAAAATTTGATTTTGAAGATTAGGTTTTAACACAGTGAAAAGGGACACCCTTTTATGCTGCAATCAAAAGAAGATACATTTGTCTGTTTGGAACAAGTGTAGAGGGAGAGGTACCGATAATTACTGAAATGGGATTAAGTGGGTAATCTGTATGTAGTATGTCTGGGCCTGATTGTCCCCTCTAGCAGTAAAAACCCTTGAGAAGAGGCTAAAGGGACGATATTTCCCAAAGGATTTCCATATAGAAATGTCTCCTGAACTGTTCCAGCGCAGGTGAGTCTTACCCTTTCTCTCCTCTGTGGCAAGTAGACTGTGGAAATGACTCAGACCTGCTGGATTCCAGAGTCCAAAACTATCTGTGTGGAGATAGGTCTTGTGTGTTCTCCTGTGCTCTAGGTTCTTGGCACCTCACTCCCTCCGTTGGCAACGCTGCTACATCCATATTCATTTCTCAAGCTTCCCTAGCCAGCGGCTATCTTCTGGGATTCACATTTTCCACAACAGCTACGGATGGGTGTGGGGAAGCTACGTCTCACATTTGGTCCCTTCCAATAGCTTCCTCTCCACCCTTTCTCTTTAGGAGCCCTCGGGTTTCTGGAGTGTTCATATGGAGTCCTGAGAAAGAAGGGTGGTGCAAAGAGTAATTGGTAGCAAGAAGAATCAGGATCTGAATGTGTAGAGCCTTTCACCTTTACTCTGGGAACTATAGCATGGGTTCTAGGTTTTTGGATACAGAGCTAGGGAGATTACGACAACACGCAAAATAACATTGATTTTAAAGCATGAATATTGCCTGTTAGAACTGGTGTTGTCTGGGCAGGTAGTACGCAAAACTGTCGTGCAATGGGTTTAATCAACTAGACTGGACCTCAAGCTTTGGCTTTGGCGTGCAATTCACAGTTTACAATACCCTCTCTTGTTAAATCCTCATTAGTGGAAACTGCCAGAAATTAATTTCTGTTGTCTGTATGATTTGAGATCTGTCCTTCAGAGCAGAGGCTGAGCTCTTCAAATAGGTTTCCATTTCTGACCTAAACTAAGCTTTTCAAATGCTAAAATTAAATTTCACGATCATCTTCCTAGCAGTGCTTGCCAAATGCCTTACAAATGTCTAAAATAGACATACATTTTTAGAATTTGAAAGGGGTACATATTCTAAAAAATCAGCCCTACACAATAATCTAGCTTTTGGCTGTAATAAGGCTTCAATCATTTTTGTTCAGCAATTTAATTTTTCTTATTTTCTCTAACAATTGCTAAGTATAGCAGTTGCAGAAGTGAGAATGTAAATTGCCCATTGGAGAATTAGTTCTAACCAGACTCTTGCTTTTACATTTTGGTGCATTTATACTGGTGTAAGTAAAGTATAAAGCAGTCAGAAAAAGGATAAGCAGCAGTACAACACCTCCCATTTTGGCACTAAGTACCTGTGCAGAATGGAGAATGTTGTCCAGAAAAGCAGCTGAGGGTTGAATCGTAAACACGCCTCCATGATGGCGACAATGAGAATTTTTGCAGGTGAAGAAAAATATTCTTTATGCTTGCTCACACATATTGTTTGACCACAGACAACAAGCCAAAGCCTCCTGACTACACTTTATAGTAAGGGACTCTACGACACTTGATTATGTGTGTCTTGACTTCTGGTGTGAGGAACATGAGTGCTATTTCCTGTGGTTTTGCATGAGACATGTGTGAGCAAGATTACATCTTTCATAATCTGCCAACCTGATTTCACAGAGTCTTGAAAAACATGTCCTCTGGGGAGGAGTATCCACAACCAAGCTGATGTTCTGGATTGCTCTTTGCTTTCTGACCTTTAGATTAGCAAAGCTATGTTAGCAGGTATAGATATTTATAAAAGTATATATGTCCATCCATCTGCCTTGTGTCTCTGCTTCTAAGGTGGCTGCCATGCATCGTTTACTCTACCTGAGGGGTACCGTATCTTTTTTGTCTTATGTGGCCTTCCTTTCAAAGGGTTTAGGATAAAAAAAACCCAAAAAAACTGAATTGCAATGAGGTGGATTAAAAGATTCTCGTCTAGACAGAGCACAGCTGTTTAGAAAACTCCTGAATATCTATTTTGAAAATCCAACACCAGGAGAAACTCATTGCTGAAATGCAACATCTGGAGAAGCTTCAGATTCATCTTGTGCTGGTGACTTCGATGTGACGAAAGATTATAACTTAGTTTCCATTCTTCCGGCTTTAACCTTGCAAGATGTGGCATTCCAGTAAGTATTCAATGTTCATCTGCTTACCCAGAAGATTTTTAGAAAAAGTTTTGAAGCTCTTTAATCTGCACCTTTGGACTGAAAATTTCCCAAGCACATGCTTCCTCTACGATCTTCTGACATTTCCATTTCTAGTTCCAGCCAAAAGTACTGTAAACACAGCCTTTCTCATGACGTTCAGCACTCTCATACTCCTAACAGGAGAAATCATATTCTCTGGTGAAAAAGAGATGCAGCCTTATCTTTAAATATATCTCTGTCTCTTTTAGTTGCTTATAAAAGACTCTGACAAAGAGGCTAAGACTAAATAGGATCCAGGTGGATCCAACACAGGAATGATCAAATGAGCAAGCATATCCTCTGGATAATCTTGCAGGAAAACTCTTCAATCACTGCCGCTTACAAGTATCAATATCTTACAATGCACAGAATTGAAAGAATCTATAGCAAGCAGATGACTGATATACCCTGGGACAGTACAACTGTTTTTTATCATAACAAAGAAAAAATATTGAAATGAAAAAAAAAATACAAATAACATTTCCATATACTTTGATTTAGTTGTATAAAAAAATCACATTAAAAAAAGTGTTTAGATACATAATTTCTTAACCAGTTATCAGGAACAAATACACTGAACATTTGAGATATGTGTGTCTGATAGACTGTGAAATCAACTGTCCTGAATCTTTCCTCTTACATTGCATATTATTACTTCATATTATTAATGAAGCAGGATGGAACTTGCTTATATGGAAGGACCTGACGTTCCAGTGTATAAGCAAGGTTGCTTACACATTACTTCATACTTTTTGCAGGATGGTACCACAGTCCAGAGACTCAGAAATTCCAAATGTAACTTAAAAGTAACTAAACCACACATTTCATCAATAATGACAAATTTACATTATCTTCAGAGTTCTAACATGACAAAACCAGGCACTTGTCAAATATTCTTCATGCTGTAAGGAAACCTGTTGCTGGAGCCCCACATCACATTATGTATAGAGAAAAAAAAGAGTATAAAACAAGAAGAGATTTCATAAACTCAAAGTATGATCAAGTGGTTAAGCTGTAGACCCTGAAAAGTTTATATTTGTTGCTATGCCAGAAAATCCGTGAGTAGCATTAAGATAATATTTTTACAGGTGACCACTGTGTTTGTCATTAGTTGACTGCCCCCACTGCAGTATTTTG
Organism: Falco naumanni; assembly: GCF_017639655.2. Taxonomy (NCBI): domain Eukaryota; kingdom Metazoa; phylum Chordata; class Aves; order Falconiformes; family Falconidae; genus Falco; species Falco naumanni. Next base: position 55,835,280 of record NC_054060.1, on the reverse strand, counting down.
GTCCTGTCTTTTGGAATAGCTATCATGACTGCCAGTGCATATACTAGAAGCTGTGAATATAGTTACTCCTCTCCTTTTGGGAAGAAATAAATACAAGCCGAGAGCCAGGAGCTCTGGGCCTGCCACTGATCTGCTTTGTGGCCCAAAACTGGCCACGTTCCTTTCCTGTCTCAGTTCTCTCATCTGTGGAAAGGGAATTATAATATTTTTCTCATAAGGTGCCATAAAAATAATTAATGAGTCACTATGGAAAAGCTCATGAAGACATGAATAATTTGTGTATTTTATGTAGGGTTTGGATGGCAGGATTGTAAATTAGGCTGGGACCCACACATGGAGTGGGAAAGATAAAAGGAAATATAGAACAGAAGCCTCATTCCAGCCAATGCACAAAGTGGGGCAATAGTTCTGTGAAAAAAAATGTGTATGCACACACAATTAAAATGTGCTACATAATGCATGAAAATAAGACAACACAATGTTGAATTGGCAAGTTGCCTTCTTGCATTTCCTATCTTGCAAGAAGGCACTTTCAGGTATTAGACTCTGCATGTCATTTTCTATTTCTGTTTATCAAAAACTAGACAACTATAACAGGTCAAGAAAACTTGGAGCCAGAAATCAAGTATGAACATACCTATCCATTCCTGTAATAAACCAGCCCAAGACATTTTTATGGTCAGATCCTCAATTGCTGTGAAAGGGTAAAACTCTGCTGAAGTCAATGGAGCTGCATTCAATTTAATCTGGCTCAGGACGCGGCCCCTAATCCTTTAACAAGATTTTAATGTTAGCCATGTGATTTCTATCTTAAAATCCCTGCAGGCAAGGCTTGGATTGAGCAGGGGTATGCTGGGGAAGAAACCTTGAGAATTTGTCTTACTTTTAAAGATTTTTATCTGAGACTGTTGTCCTGTTCTTTAGAAACTCAATATTCATTTGGAAATAAAAAAATATACTGTTGCAGAAACCTCCTTGAAGCTGTGAGATGGAAGCTAACTGATTCTGAGCTGCATTCTTACATCTGAAGATCTGGAACATTTCTTTTGTGCAGAATGATTCATTAACTGAGACACCTATTAACAAAACCACCAAGGTTCTAAAAACATCAGTCTTGGACTTGGGCATTTCAGACACTTGCTGTTGTGCTTGGTCAAGGATGTATTTGAGTATCACTGCAAAAATGCCAAACCTGATAAACCCAACAGTGCCTGCCAGCCCTTCTGTTTTTCCAGGTCAAGCCTTATCAGCTTGAATTGGAAAAACGTTAACAAAGCAAAAACATATCCATATTCTTGCCAGCCTTGCAAATATAAAAAATAATTTGAAATTTAAAAAATTAAAAGAAGCACAGTAAAATGCAAACTACTTTGAGTCTGGAACAAGTGGAAAAGATCATCTAGGTAGAATAGTCCAATGCCCTGCATGGGAAGCTTGTCTCTTGTAAATGCTCTCAAGGTCTTATCAAAGCTCCTTTGAAGCACATGTAGACATGATGCGTGAACTAACTTCAGGGTAAATTTTCCCTTCATCTCATTGTCCTTGTGACTTAGATTTTGTTTTTAATTTTTATCTACACATTTCTATCCCCTTTCAAGTTATTGTTCCTTAACATGCCATTTCCAACCTCAGTTAATAATCTCTACCTTCTTTTGGACTATTGCCATTTACATGTTTAAGGACTGTCATCATAGCTTCTTTTCCTTAAGCTCTAACCATGAAGCACCCTTAGCCTTTCACAGAATAGATCACACCTTGTAATACTTGTTTCTGTCATCATTTCCTGGAGTCTCTCTAAGACACTTGCTGCGCATACTGCACATAATAGCAGATGAATTTATTTGCAGAAAGGAATTTATTTGCAGAAAGGTAATATAACAATAACAACAACAAAAATTGAAGGATATTCTGGATAAGTTGACTTATACAAACAGCACAGAATTTGGCTAATGATAAGGAGAACCAACCTACATCAAACATTAGCAATAAGCAAATCAAAATCTTAATTCATACCTCTGTTTTCATGAATAGATCTGCTACTTGTGCAACGTCATTAAATTGAAACCTCATGTCCAATATGTTCTTATCTCTCACCCCAAATCTTTTCCACATTACTGTTCTTCCTGTAGAATGTTCCTTTCATTTTATGCCAGATAGTATTTTCCTCCACGTGTATTATTTTACATTTATCCACATTAAATCGTATTCATTTTAATGCTTTCTAAGCTCCTCTGATGTTTGCTATTTCCAGTCCTTCCTATTTTGGTATCATCTCTAAATATATTCATTGTACAATTTCCTTTCTCTTTAAGATCAATAGGGTAAAGTCGTTACTTTAATAGCCTGGTTTTCAAAGATGCTGAGCACCTGTCTCTCCTGCAGACTCCATTTGTATCTGTGTACAGAACTGAGCAAATAAATTACTTTTTTTGGTTTGATGCTGGAAAAAAATTTGAAAAAATATACCTTCTTAGCCAATCTAAAGCTAAATTGTTTTTTCTTTTATTTCTGAAATGCAAACTGGAAGACATTCATTTTGGATTAACCAAAGGGTTTCTTTTAATCTGAGGAAAAACATTTTGTTTCATTTTCCTTTAAGGAGAAGTTATTACCCTCAAAAATTAAAAATAGATGCATTTTGAAGTGAAATAGATTTTAAATAAAAATCAACTGTTTTATTCTTTATAAAAGGGTTAAATGGAAGAGCCCTTTTCATTTTGGCACTCAAGCAGGCATCATGAATTTGACATGAATTCTCAGTTTGTTTTATTTCACTTTATTTGCACAATGCAAAGGATGATACAACCTGATCTGGGAAAACTAGGTGTTAGTTAAAACCGTCATTTCCTGAACTGATTGCTAAAAAGTTAACTGTAGGAGGCTCCACTTCCAGGAGCTAGGTCACATGTGCGTGGCTCAGCTGGAAGCTTCTCTCCTCCCAGGTTGGGCCCCCAAATCCCTGCTTTGGCCAAGTTTCTGTTCCCAGTTCTTGCCTGACCTTGACCTTAACCTTAACATGTTGCTTTTGTTTTTCTACCCCCCCCCCCTTTTTTTTCTTTTTTTAAGTAAAAAATTAGAATTGAAACAATTCTGAGAAGCTTTATTTGCTGTGGAAAATTTGGACTCTACTCCACTGCTGCTGCTGTTGGTATACAGAATTTTCGTATTGCAGCACTGGTCCCAGGAGCGCTGTGCTTCAGGGCAGGCATGTATGGATGCACCCATTACATCATCTGTCTAGTAGCTGGCATAGGGTGAAGGCTTCTGGAACTGTCATATTTTGATCTGATATCCAGCAGCATGAGAATCCCATGCCACTTTTGGACTGGAAGTAAAGGATTGAGATTTTTACCTGAATGCAGCTCACAGACACCAAAATAGGTTGAAAAAGAGTAGTTTTCTCCTGCCTTTATTTATGTAGGTACTCTTGTTAATTGCCAGGAGATAACCAATTAAGTGTTTTGATCTATAGAGCATACTGCTTTCTATCTTATTCCAAACTCATGAAGGAGAGAAATACTAAAACCAATTCTTAGTTTAGCATTGAGAATAATTGAGACTCCCTGGCAGGAAAATCTAACTTCGCTTTAACGTAGAGGTGAAAGCTGTATCACAATTGATAGGCCATTTGTGTAAAGATATTTTGGACGATGGTTACATGGCAGAATATTCATCTTAAGCACTATCCCAGCACTCTCCTACCTACAATTAAAACATTATGCCCTTAACTTGCATGACAAGATGGGTTTTCAAAGACCTCTCATGGGAATCAAAACAGTAATTACCCGTTCATCAGGCTCGAGAAGTATGAGCTCTCATTTTTATATAGAGCTCATTAAAATAGATTTGGAAGATAAATATATCAAGAAGTGGGAAGAATCCCTAGGTAGAAAGATTTCATTCAAACAGTGGTCTGTAATTTGGCACAGAGCAACTACTCCTTCTGTAACTATTGTTAAAAGAAAGTAATGATAAAATGTTAGTTACAGTTGTCTCTTGCTTCTTCATGCACTGCAAAAGTACATACAGAGTTTCCTGGGTCGGTTAAATAGGTCGAGGGGAGGAATAAAAGATTTTTCCTGTGTTTGGTAGGAATGATCTTATAACCCAACTGATGACCACGTGTGAACACTGCATTCTGAACTTACAGAACTATTTGGGTTGGGATGACTTATCAAACCTCTGTTAAATTTGGGGAACATTCAGCGAGAGAATCTCTGTCAAAGTTAATATTCTGAATCCATTTCATTGACTAGATCTTCTCGTCTGCTAGGTCATGACACATGACTATTAGGATGGTAGTACAGGTAGCCACAAGTGTCACATAACAGCGTTGATCTACATTGACACAGACCCCTTGGCCCCTTGTTTAGTAGATATATTGCCCATTCTCTGATGCTGGTACAGGGTTATACTTGGTCATATATTTTCTTGTGTTCTGTTCAGAGTGGTTTTAAATTTCTTGTGCACTGGGGCTTCCTTTTTCTCTGCTTTTAGAAGATATTTTGACTTCTGCTAATAGTTCTTGCTGTTGAGAAGTTAGTACGTTGTAAATAATAACACGAAGCCTTAAATATGGAGACAATTTAATTTCTGAAATCAATGACTGGATTTCAAAATACAAACAGCTCAATATTTGGCCATTAGCTCTACCTCATAATCCTAAATGATTATCCTCAGTCTTTATATGAGGTTATTCAGATAGAAGATCCATTCGTACTGAATTCAATGACAAATTTCCTTTTGATTTAATAGAAAGTTTTTCACATTTTAGAGCCATAAGACATGACAATCAACAAAAATGCCACCTAACTTTTGCCCATGCTCATAATTTCTGTTTAAAATACTGTGCATTTCGGAAAGATATCCAGTTTTGTTTCGAAGATTGCAAATAATAATAATTCACCATCTCCTCATAAATAGTTCCACAGTTTAATCAATGTAGATTTAAAAATATATTTCTAATAGAAGTTTGTGTAACATCAGCTCCAAACTATTCATGCCATGCCTTTTTTGTTGGGCTAAAATCCTTTATTATTAGGAATATCTTCTTCATAGTGTTCCTTGTAGACTGTAATCTAGTAATCTGCTATATTTTATCTTCACTAAGCAAACAGATTGATTTTTATTCTGACTTCAACAGATGCAGGTATATTTAACAATCAGACCTGTAATACTATCACAAAACAAGATGAAGATTGATTGTTTTCCACACAATCACATTCCTCTACATTATGCTATCACCTTCAATTCTCCACTGGTTACATCACATTATTACCATTACTTAGTTCAGGATTCATGTCAGCAGTGTAGGCTAGAGCCATGTAGATGTTCTTTTTAAGATGTTGGCACAATATTAACTTTTTCAAGATTTGTTAAATGTCAACAATAGAGTTTCATGGAGTAGTTTCTTAGCCAATGTTTTTTTGGTGTAAACTTACCCAGTCCTACAGATCTAAAATATTTAATAGCTGCTATTTAGCATCCTACCGACTTGTTTACCAATGGAATGTATTTTGCCTTTTCTATAAAATATGAATGTATCATCTTTCCAGAACATAAATATTTGTTGAACTCTTCTTCCTCTTCTACAGACTGACAATTTTACATTTGTTGCTTCATAGACATCTGTCATTCCTAGGTACTATTTTTTGTCATATATTACAAAAACAACAATATTTTTGTGAATGCCATGGGACACAGTGTTTTTTAGATCTTTCAGTTATTTGCACTCTACTGTTGTTGATTCTTATTCCCTATAATCAGTGTTGCATTTCCCCCCTTATTTATTTGTTTCAATATCTTTTGACTCCTGACTGGACAGTCTTAAGATTTGAAACAAAGTTTCTGGTTTGTTCTGTAGCCAAACATCTTTATTTTTGTTCTTCTTTTTTTTCTTCTTTTTTCTTTTTTTTTTCCCAGTAATTAATAAGGTATTTTTAAACAGTTTCCAATTATCATTTGCATCTGTCTTTTAAATGCTCTATTCCTCTCAAATCTCTTCAAAGCTGGTTTTTTTTTTTTTTTGGTTGTATATATGTGTCTATCCCCTGCACCAGGGGTCAGCCACCCTCAGTGTGAGTGATAAATGGAGAGGTTTTGAATGTCACATAGCAGGGTTGGTCCAGTGCCATGAGCGATGAGCCATGAGATCTTGAGAAAGGTAGTGTTTCCCAGTTTTTAGTTCCTACTGAGTTCTAAAATCAGCGAGATCTGGGAGCCCCTAACTCAAACAGAGACAAGACAAGATGGAAAGAAAAATACAATCTGATATATCACTCCTGAAAGGCTGCTGGCTGTTTTACTACCGGATGGGACTATAGTTTGTTTGCACATAAAAATAAAGTTATACTGTGCCCACTGCTAACTTGATAACTGTCAGCAAATCATTCATTATCCGTAAGAACAAAGTCTCTTCTAAAACCTTCTTGAATTTTTTAAATACTTTTTAAATGAGAAAGTTGTTGAGAGTTTTCAGAGACTCCAAGTATATTTCACTGGGTAAAATTTCATGTACATAATTCCTGATTAGCATCCTCCACAATGCAATTTTTCTATCTGGCTATCTTGGATAGATTTTTAAAGAGCTGTTCATCCTCTTCCTAAATTCAATCTTGTAGCCTGCTGCTGACTCCTGCAACACTACTCCATCTCATGATTTATCATTTAATATGTTGATCAATAGGCATTCCAAGTCCCTTTTTTCCTACTTTGTCAATAATTTTAGAGCAGATAATGCTATCTTTAGTGTACACTATCTACTGCTTGTCCTTTAGTTTCCCTCACTTTCCTAACAGGGTATACCCAGTGATTTTAACATTCCAGTGAAATGAATCATTCTATTGGATGTGGTGCTAATAATATATAATTGCTCTTTATAAATTAGTATAACTAACACATTTTGTTTATTACTCAGACTAGGAGAGGCAATTAGGCAACTGATTTTCTAATTTTTTTTTTTTATGTCTCTTGGTGCCTTAATTCTTTACACATATTTTGTTTTGAATGAAAGTTGCATGTTTGAGCATATACACTGTGTTCTAGCCATGGGCAACATCTCTCTGGATGCTAATGTAAAGCCTTCCCAGCTACTTCTGCTGATTTGTCACAACATGGAAGACCACGAGTGCATGTCTGTATGCTGTCTATTGCAAAGGCTTCCGTAATTACTCAGCTGTTTTCTAGCAAGTTATTTTCAAAGTTGGATTAAATGTTATCATAATAGCACTAAAGAATTTTCATTAGTTTAAGAGCTTGGGGTTTTCTTCTTTTTATTAAAAAAACATCATGCAGGAGTTGTGAAAACACTATAATGTTCTGTTGGTCAACACACACTTTTTTTTTTTGTCATTTCAATTTCTATACAAATCACTTTGCACTAATGAAGAGGCTGGGGGTGGAATGGTGAAAAGGAAAACCAGAAATCTAATACCAAAAGGCAACAATGGACTTGGCTCTTGACAGTTTGAGGGATATGCTCTGAGTTTTAGTATATTACAAGAACAGCACAAATATGCTGAAACATGCTCAAACATATCTATAGATGAACATACAGAGCTTTTTAGCTTCCAGGCTGCCAGAATTCTCAGTAGTTGGCTCCAGCTTAAGACAGCTTTACATTGTTAAAGCTTTCCAAGTTTATAAATATCTTGGAATCCATGATGTCCTGCCAATTTCCTTCATTTTCATTCTAGACATCGGTGGTTTCTGGCATAAAATTGGGTGTATGAACTGAGGGTCTGTCTACACATATGTAGGTACCCATACTCTCCTACCATCTACCGTTATACATACTGCAGTTGTATGCACAAAGTCTGAGCAGAGCAGCTCCCCTGAAGGTGTGGCTGAAACGCATTCAGTTTGCAGCTTGGATGTAATTTGCTAGGAGTACCTGGACTGATGTATAAGTAGTCTGTTAGTAAACTTTTGTTTACCATTTCCCGTATCTGTACCTTCTGGACCTTCTACCTCCTTACTGTCTATTTCCTTATTTTCCAGAATCTTATGGCCATGTAATTTTCTCCCTGGTTCACGTCTCTTTCAGTTCTCATGAGTACTGTTCAAGTACAGACATAACAAATCCCTGCTCCCTTTGCCAAACCAAAGATTACCTTCACTCATGCAGTTGGATAACCAGAGGAGCATACCAGGTTTCTTGTTCATTTCTGGAGGTGGTATTCATGTGAGTATGATTTAGCAAAAAAATACCTACTATTACTGGGCCATGGGAAAGCAACTGGTGGTATTGACCCATTACTGGACCAAACTGCTTTGCTGAGTGTAGATCAAACACCTGCAGCAGTGGTGCTATGAAGCTGAGGATGAAAATCCAATGTTCAGCGACTTAACCTCCATGTTCTGGGGTGTCTGTATTCAGGGGTATTTGAGCACAGTTTTTCAATGCCTTGACAAAGAGCTTGCAATACGTGTGACCTGTTCTGCACCCAGCAGGGTGATGATGTGCAGAAAGAAAGGTGGGATAATACTGAAGAGGAATTCCAGGAACATAGGAATATACTGTATTCATCTCAGTGCAGGCGTTCACATCCTCTTAAGGGTCAGTCTCCTTGCCTGGATTATTTAGAAGGTATCTGAGAACCTGTAGTTGAGTGAACTCACATAGGCAACCACTTGCTACATCTGTAATCATCTAATTTTAAAAGGATGGTGTTTTCCATGTTATAATTATAAAAGACATTTAAAAAGTTGAGCATGATCAGATTCATGCAGCAGCTATGCTATTCATTTTTAAAAACAACTTGTTATCTCCTCCTTGCCTATCCTAAATGCGTGTTACAAAGTGGCCATCAAGCATAGGAAAAGGTTCACATAGACAAGACAAATACTGCATATTTCAAAAGGCATTGTTTGCAATGTTTAATACACATAGGATGGCAGGCTTAGCAGGTAAAGAATACAGAGTTTTGTGAATAGCAGTAATTTTTGCTCCAGTGCTATAAACTGCTTGCCAGCAGTTTAAAAATCTGCACAATATAAACTGTGGTCTGCTGAAGTTCACAGACATTGCAGTCCACTGCTCATCTTCCCTGCTTTGTCACTTCATTGAAATCCTGTGGAGCATTGGTAAAGTGACTTGGTGCTACTAAATGCTGGCTGTCTAATTCAGCACTTCCTCAGAGTTCCTCCTTTTTCTGATCGCAGACAGAATGCTTTTCAAGCATCCAAACAGGTTCATCTCATCAGCTGACTGGCAATCTAAATGTTCACTGCATTCATTCATACACTGCCTTACCTCCTGTATTCCTCCTGCACGCATGCTAATACAGGCTTAGTTTCTTCTGTTTTTCATTCTGGACATTCTACTATCATTAAATCCTCAATATTTTGGTTAACAAAAAAATAAAACCCAACCAACCAACCAACCACCAAAAAAAAAAAAAAAAAGGCAGCTAGTCCAGACAGGTTTATCTGGACCTAACCTTCTTTTTACCTTAACACCCCAAATGCCAGATTGTTTTTCTTTAATCTATTTTTCTTTTATTTCTCTTTTCTTGAATTGGTAGATGCATGTTGAAGCAGCCATGTGGGTGAAGCTCAGCAGTGACCCTTCTTTATGTCGAAGATGACATAATTGCAAAAGTACCAGGGAAAGAGGACTAGAGGTATCTTTCTGGGCTGAAGAAGTAGGTGGCATGAAACACAGGAAGGCTGATGAAAGTATTCCATAGACAGATACAAATTCAGGAAAGAGGGCTGGGTTGTGTTTGGATCGAAGAATACACTGAGGTCTGACACCTTTTCATTTGTGATCTGCTTGAGTTATTATTTTGATCTGTATCAATTTCTCACAAAATCTTTTCCTTTCTTTTGTAATAATGGCCTTTCAGCTGAACAGACATGCATAAATTGAGTTTAATTTAAAGTGAAAACCTCCAAACACACCACTCCCTTAATACAAAGCCCATAAACAGGTAGTACCTGCATTTGGATAAACTAGTAAGAAATTGCTTTCAACAGGTCTTCTTCACAAAAGCCCTCCCTAAAAGTAAAAGCTTGTAATTACTAGAAACTTAAAATGCACACAGGAAAAATAAATTAAAAAAAAAAAAGAGCACAGCAGTCAAATGTAATTAATTAAGCATCACATATCTTTCCCATCTATTACTCATCATCATCAACCTGTGTTGACAGGCTGTGGGCACAGGCGGGAGCCAACCCACCCTTTGCTTGCCTTGAGCCTATGCCATGGTGGATGCAAGGTTAAGGCAGGATACATTCAGGTTATCTGTACTGGGCTAGAAAACTCACTGTCCTGGGTCCACCCCATGGCTGGTTAGTTGCCATTAACCTCTTCACTACTGCATGCTGTACAGCAAGTCCCAGCCATATAGAAAGCCCTTGTCACTTTGGCATTGAACAGACAATGCAGGTGGCATCGTACTCCTCTGGTACACACATGCCTTTTCCAGGCAATTTTAAGACTTAGGCTGTTAGTTCTAAAATGATATAAAAATATTCATTTTGTTTCTCCGTCCCATGAGCCAAACCTAAAACTGAGTGAAATCAATAAGAGCCCTTTGTTGACTAGGATAGGTTGTGATTCATGTCCTAAGAGAAAAATCCCGATATTTTTTTGGGGAAAAAGATCAACCCCCAAAAAACCCATTAAAAAGCCTTGTTTGGACATTTGTGCTTTAAAACCAGCGACCTTCATGAGTCTTTTTTTGATCTGTAATATTTCGGGCATCTATTAAAAGCCACAATTCAATATCATGGTCAGTCTAAATTTGCAGGGACTGGTGAAGCAGATTAGATAGGATGCACTTATATTTCAACGATAGCATTTCACTACTTTTCTGATATATTTTTAGACTGTGATCAAGTCCCTTCATTTAGAGTAATGATTTAACTAGTTGTATTCATTAGTTGTAGTTTGGCATCAGTCTAAGTATATTAAACTTGTAATCAGGTGTGCTAGCATCTGTTTTAAAGCTTACATTATATGTATATATTTAATATAAATACATATATATATATATGTAGAAGAAGAGTTTCTTATTATTGCCAGGTTGTGTTAATGTTGAGCCAGGGATTACTCTGTTTGATGGAGAAGCAAAGAGGCTTGGATGTTGAATTCTTCATTAGTCTTTTCCTTACGGTAATGAGCAAAGGTGTAAATATTAACACCTCTGATTTTCAAGCATTAGTTTAAGTTATCATCCATAAATTCACTTTCATAAAGGCGACATACTTCAAAATTGAACTACTTTGCCCTTAGTGAATAATCTGACTTGATTTACTCTTATTTTGATTTCCAAGATTTCTGTTTCTGAAATATTTTTAACCATATCCTTTTTGATTTTGTTGCATTGATTTATAATATTTGAAATGGCATCTTCCAAATAATTAAAAGCTAATGGATTAATCTTTGTTATTATTTGCTTGCATAGTTTTCTCTTTATAAATTATTTGTTGCAGCCTTTGTATTGTTTTTCTGCTTGTAATTGACAGCTTTATAATACCTAGGGGCATATTTGAGGTCTCTTTCTCTTTTCAAACACTCTTCTCTATCCACAGCAATGGCTGTTTTTCTTTGTTTCTTTGCTGTCTGTGGAAAGCAGATCAGAGGATGTTACTGAATGTGGTAGAATATTACATTCTGTTGCAAGTAGCAGTTTACTTAAGCTATGTAACTAAGTGCCCTGTAAAAGCAAAATGCAATTGCCCTGGCAAATCCGATGTTTCCATAAATCATGAGGAAAACTTTTAAGGTTGTGAAAACCTGAAATATTTGTATCCACTTTTTAATTGTTGATGTGCTGATGTCAAGCCACCATGCAGTGTATTTTTAGTAGCTCTTCCCATGACTAGTTATGTGTAAAAATAAGAAGTAAGGGGTATCACTTCTGGCAGAACTGGAGTGAATTAGAAATTCTTTTTTCAAGACATTTTAAAATATTCACTTTTTTAACCTTTAAATCTACCTCTTGCTATATTTTGCAACTGTAGGGATTTAATGCATGATGCCTACATATGTGTACATAATATTCTCTACCTTTTGTCTTTAATATTCCTTGGTTTTTAATTATTAAAGATAAGTATTTGAATTATAAATATTCTAGTTATACAGGAATAGGCAAAGCAGGCACATACCCTCAGGCAAAATTCTTCCATTATCCATAATCCTTCTGCCTCCTGCCTCCATTTCTCTACCTCCTATCTTTATGTCGTCTCAAAAAACACTGAGGCATTCTTTTAAACTAACCTTCTCCTCCCCACTTAAACCATAGAAATCCCTTCTCAATATGTATAGGGGCCTTTTCCTTGAAGTGGGATGTCATACTTGTCCTAAATATAATAAAGTGCTATCTTCAAGGCATTTCTGCATCCAAAACACTCCCCAGAAACCTGCCTAGTCCTCCCATCTAACCAGCCTGAATGTCACAAATCATAGCACAGAAGCTGCTTTATAGTGAATCATTAACATTGTCAGGAATGAGTTGGCAAGGAAAAAAAAAAAAGCTTTCCATTAGAGAACTGAGGGAGAATATACAAATGACAGCATTGTCATTTCTCTTACATTGTTTTATAAAGTGCACAAATGATTAGGAAGAGTTTATTATAGAATATATATGCTGTGTATGCATACATGACAATTTTGTTTTCATCCTGAACTGTTTGTAAGTATGTATGGATGTGCTTTGGATTAACTGTCCTACTTTAGGGTTTTGAATTATACAAGTAACAATTTCATTATGTGCAAAGACTGTCTAGCCGTAACAAATATATTTGGAAACTAAGAGGTACAAAAACGTGAGATATATGTGGAAGGTGTTTTTAATCTACACAAAGATTAATAAAGCTATTCCAAACTCCTGTTAGGCAGTATCTGAAAAAGGTCCTTTAGGATAATACTACTTCACTCTATAGACACTGTTATCTGATTACAACTCAGAGGTATGTAACTCCAGTGTAGATGCTTTCTTCTCAATTTTCCTGTTTGGCACAGCTTGAATGGGATAATATACACTTATAACATGTAATACAATTAGTTCTCTTTTAAGCATCAAATATTGTAAAGAACGTCATTTTGATCAATACATGTGATGCTTTTTATATAAAAACCTAATATATTTGTGTTGTAAATTAGTTTTTTTCCCCCTTTATATCTTAAAAGACAATTGCATGGAATTATACATGGCTTTGTTGTTCATGAAGATAAAAACATGTCAAACCATCAGTGGCAAAAAATGTGTGAGAATATACAGTATACACCTAAAAAAAAGGAAGATTGATTTTCAAAGAACAAGTTAATTTGCTTTGACAACACTGGTAGCTTTCTTTAAATAGTTGTAAATACTAATGAAAAGTATGCAAAGCAGACAGGACTTCTCAAAATTTTACATGCGCTTACACAAATAATTTTAGTGTGCTTTTCTTTTTCTTAGATGGTCATGTGTGCAGTTAGGTCATTCTGATTACACCGGTTTTGTGTAAACCTGGAGTATTTGAGCCTTTTCTGTTGAGTTGCCACTGAGCTCAGGATCTGGCTATATGCTGCATAGTAATTGCTAGTCAAACCCAACAATTCCCCAAACTCTCCGTTTGCTGCTGATATTTAGGTGTGGTTTGAGTGACAGCATTACACAGGGAGAGGGAATCCATTTTTTTCCTCCTCTCGAATAGGTTGATTGTGCAAGAGCTCCTTCAGACAGAACAATTTGCATGGTATCCATCAACACACAAACTACTTCCTTCACGGGGGAACTGCCAGGAATATATAGGCTCCAGAGGACTGGGAACGGCGTGATATCTAAGACATGGCAGTCTAATCATGCTAATACTTACATGATGTTGCCTCTCTAATCACTACAGCTTGTCCCAAAACACATTTAGGGAGCTGGGTGAAAAGGACGTTATTCTTGCTAGCTCTCTGCTGCTGTGGTGGAAGGCGATTTTAAAGAAAAGTAGTATATGAACACTAACAATAAATCTAAAAAAACCCTACCCCACCACAAAAGAGGGTCTTTTGCTTTGAACATTATTCACATCTTCCTTTAGGGGACCTTGGGAGATCTCTGCATAAAGTAAAGGCTTGATCCCCTGGCTAGTCCACTCACTTCTCCAAGTAGTGTCTGAGGTCCTAAGGATTTTAAGCCTTCCAGAGAACAGGTGTGAGGTAGCCATTATCTACTTGTTTCTTACATGAAGCCTTCATCTTTCTCACAGGAGATGAAACTGCTAGAACCCGAGCCACTAAATACAGGCATTTTATCAGGCAGTGGGAATTTAAATAGAAATATACCAGAAAAGGAAAGGAGATCAAGATCCTAAACACCATCAATTTTCCAAGACAGTAAAAGAGGCACATGGAAGAATTCTAACTTGAACAGGCAGTAAGATTTTCCCTGCACTGATATACTCTTTGCTTGATCAAGAAAAAGAAAAAAAAAAGGAGAAAAAAAAGAAGCCAAATGTGATTCAGTGACTGTTGATAGAGAACCTTGCCTGATAGGTAAAATAAATGCATGTGTATACGTTTCTTATACATGCACATAATCACGTATAGATTATTTAATTACTGATAAATTAAAAAATCCCCATAAATTAGTTGAAGGCCATCCCAATGAAATAACTGTTGCATCAATTTGAGACAATACACATTATTTTTTTTAGAACCTGACATTGCTAAAATGTTACTGTCTTCTGTATGTGGCCAGAAGAAAGCATAAAGTATTTCCCCCTAGGAAAGTGGGGGAGGTTTTCTTTTCCCCTTTGAGATTGGTCCTACAAGATTTCCCCTTTGAGATTGGAGTACAAGGTGAATTTTATCAGAAAGCTGTGCAGTTACACAGTGAATGCAGTCAGGTTGTCAGGAAGATAGGCAAGTTACATGTTAGAGTTCACTGTTGTTTAATTCCTCAGAGCCCAACCCACACAGGGTCAAACACTCAGCTCTCACTGTACAGGTTAAATACAAGAACCTGCGTTTGTTTTTCAATTTGCTCCCCAGAACAAGTTACCAGTAGTAGCTACCTAAAACTATGAAACAAAATCTGAAGGAAATAATAGTCAAGTAAATGTGGTGTCAGTAAACAACCACCCCTTACCCCCCTGGTAATTCTGCACCATTGGAAAATGCAGGGCTGAGCCTTGGGTTTTCATTGACAAATGTAAAATATTTCCCAGTCATCATGTAACACATGGGAAGAATAAGCATCCATGCCCACATCTTCATGCTTACACATTCCCTTCCCCTTCTTAATATAGTAGCATCAGTCAAGAAGAGGGAGATGATAAAAATGAGTAATAGGTGTCAGTAGAAAGAAGGAAAATACTGTAAAAACATGAAAACATATAGCTGAGGAATCCACTGGGAAAATATACCCAGTAACTAGCATCGGACAAACTGAGTAACATGTAAGAACGACCAGCAGCACACTGGAGCAAGTCAAGAGGCAGAGAACAAAAAGAGGATGATGCTGAAAGGCACAACTTCTGTCTGCACTGTCTGCCTGCACAGCTAATCCAACACCAGAATACCAGAGCCCATGCACATGGTATAGCCTTTACTGAGGCACCTTGCCGTGGGATGGAGGCGCTTCTCTGCACATCAGCTACGCCGTGGTGGAAAGTCTGAATGAAATGAAATTGGAGAATGACTTGCGAGTGGATTTAGAATTCAAAGAGGGGAGAAATGCTGGATGGGGATGCAGACTGAAACAGAGGAGAGTGGTATGGGCAGGGATCAGAAGGGACAGGACAAGGAACAAAGATGCATCTGTTCCCCTCCCTATCTGTTATGTTCTCTCTTTTTAGAATGCAAATTCTTCAGAAAAGCAGAGATTGTTCCTGCCTTTGCTCTTGTATAGTGCCTAGCACTGTATTGTATACAACATAGCTTAACCAGACATCAGATACAGATCATACTTTTCCACAGAAGTATTTCTAATGCAATTACAGATTTTCTTAGGAAAGCTTTTAGTGAATCATTTCACTCTGATAGACTGAGATATGCTACTTTTAGATGTGAAAATATTTGGTTTGATAAGATAATATTAATTGCTGTAGTCATAGATTTTTAATTAATTAATTTTGATTTTTGTCTTGTTTTGAGATAAAAGTGAGTGTTACAATTCTGTAATTTTCCATTAGAAAAAACCCTACTGTTTCTTCAGAAAACCTAAGTCTTTGAAAGATTTCTTTCTAAAATGCCTAGCTGATTTTTTAACTACTTTAATGCCTTCATGTATAGGCTGACAGGTGATAGAAATATTCTTTATTTGGTACTTATTCAGTGGGGCTTTACGGGAAGATGATATGGGAGATGCCATTCAAAGCCGTATCATATCACTCAGTTACCAGTTAAAGATTACCTGCCACATGGAAAAGTAATCTGAACCCAATCACAATGCATTTTGTGTACTGTGCGCTGTGCGCAATAAATACAAATTCTTGCTTATGGAATGAAAGGAAAAATACCTCTCCATATTTTTCATGACAAGAAACAAAGACTCCTACCGTGCCACTTTTCTCCCTAAGGGTGAGGCTAACGTAAAACACCACCAACATATTTTTGCAGGGAAAGTTACCAACTTATTGTCAGAGAGAATTAGTAAGGAATATGAACCTTCGCCGCTGAGATTAAAAGACCAATAGAAGAACTGGAAAATAGAAAACAAAACTCCCAAAACCATACGAAAATTTGATTGTATCCTTTAATTACTGTTCCTTTACCTATGAGAATTAATCCCTGCTTAGTTACTTTTGTGAAATTTGGTAGTTCTGCCTCTCAAAGCCTGCAACCATTTTTTTTTCTAATTTCATTTTAGGCGATCCTCCATCATTGGAGTTCCACTTTCTATTTCAAATTATTCTTAATTATTCTAAGGATATAGAGGACCTGTTTTTCAGAACTTAACAACCTACAGGCAAGCTCTAGCCCCTATTTAGTCATTTAAATAAGTATAATGACTTAAAAAAAATTCTGATAGTAATGCCTAGTTCACTGAAATCATACAGAGCTGTAAGGTGTTTAATAATTTTATAAGAGTAAACAAGATCATAAGTAATTGTCATAATGCACAAAAATGAACAAATTAAGTTTCTTGCAATGTATTAAGTATCTGCAGGAGGAAATGATCAGTTCATTGTGACTTCTCAATTTATCTATTATCTCTTATCCTCTGTTGGGATGCCATTTCAAGCCAAGCCATGTTAGTCTACATTGCCCATTTGTTACACTTTCAGGTAAAAGCTTTTGTATTGAGCAGAATTTGATTTCTATATAAAATGTCAAGATTCTGTTAGAATTGTAAGAAGGACATTTGACACCCCAGTCCCCAGTGAAATTTGCTATATTTGTGTAGATAGCACCAATTACATCATTACGATACTGATTAGCAATCATTCAGTATAAAAAATGAACAACAGAGTAGCAGAAGGATTTAGGAGCATAGGCTTTCCCTTTCATCCAAAGGTGCATAGCTCAGAAAAACACAATATTGCCTCTGCAAATAGGACAGAAGTGCTGGCTGCTACTTCTTCCATTTTTTTTTTTTTAATTCCCCATAGGAACAGTGAGGCAGAGTACAGCAGGCCAGAGAATCTGGCCCATGGCATGTTGCTGGCTCAGTCAGATATGATATCCATGTCTAGTTCCTTCATTACCTCATTCCTCCTACATCAAGAAGAAGCCAATGTAAATTACTAAATGAAGAAAGCTATGTGGTCTTTCAAGTTAAACAAAACTCCTTGCATAAATGTTGCATCAGCCATTCAACCACTAGCACACACTGTTTTGTCAAAAAAGGCATTTTGATGACTCTCTTACCAAAATATAAAATGTAACAAAGATTAGTAAAGTCCAGAAAGTTGCCTTTTGCAAAATTTCCCTTTTTAGTCTCACTTTGGTTGCTTTATTATCTGCAAAAGGAATCTCATCTCAGATGCAGCATCTGTTTTTCAGTAAAGTCCTGCTTTTTACCCAATTTTCCAGCTGGATTGACTGAGGCAAAAGGAGGTCAAGTGACTTGCCAAGGTCAGATGGCAATCCAGTGCTTTACCAAGGATTAGAATTTAGGAACCTCCTGATTAATAGAACAAATAACCTCCATGCACCAAATCCCCATGGGATGGGCAAGTCACAGAACTGGGTAGGATTAACCAGAAAGGACTTGTCTGCTTGGGTAAGCAAAATATACCGAGCACAGAAGAAATACAAACATTTTCAAGTTGTGGAAGCATAATCCTAGGAACCATTTACATGTGTGTGCTTGTGCAGTTTGTGGAGGTCTTTAAAAGACCAGTAAAGCATGAGGCTAATATTTGAAGCCATTGCATCAAATAGCATACACACGTCTTTATTTAAAAAAAACCCACCAGAATAACGCATCTCAATTTACTATTATTTTAATTATTTAAAGAGGCTCAGCCACTGGCACTGGAGATTTGCACCGCAGAAAGCCCTGTCTCCTAACAAAAGGGCACATGCTCAGAACAGCAAGTAAACAAATATTCCAGACATGCCTTATGTTCCAGCAGCAGCGCCTTTTAAACAAATCTTACTAGTTACAGAGCAAAAATGGAAACTGTCTGTTTTGATTTAAATCTGTCCCTAAGCAATTTCCATGAGTTAACACAGCAGAAGTACAAGTACAGGAATAAATAAACAAACAAACAAAGAAACTTGAGCTTGCCTCTAACAACTGAACCGCCATCAGTTTCCAAAATGCAATCATGGAACTGTCCATTCTTGCACCACAATTAAGAGCAGCTCACAATGGAGGCGAACTGCTCCACCCCAGCAAAGGGAGAGGGCGTTGAAATGCTAATTGCACACAAAACTTCAG
The DNA here is from genome assembly GCF_017639655.2 of Falco naumanni. NCBI lineage: Eukaryota > Metazoa > Chordata > Aves > Falconiformes > Falconidae > Falco > Falco naumanni. The sequence goes on along the minus strand of NC_054060.1, from coordinate 55,816,468 downwards.
TGGTGCTGGTGATTAATAAACTTATTGTTATTGTTAAAATTGGAATGACAAAGAGTATAATATAGCAGTGCTTTTGTGTCCTCTGGCTGTTCAAAAGTGGCTCCTTGCACTTTCTTTGGGTGCCAGAATTACTCAGCTTCATTTTACGGTTTTCACTTGCATTGAATAGACAGGAGACATGGAAGAACAGCTACTGGAGTGTTTTAAATAACGCAAAATAGGTAAGAATGTGTTTTTGTTTAGGAAACCTGTAGTGAGGAGGACAGAGGGAACTAATGGGATATATTCTCCTAGGTGAAAAAAAGAATGGAAGAAGACCTGGAGTTCATTCTAATCAACAGAGTCCTGATTTCTCACTCTTTCAACTTTACTTAGGTCATAATCCCTTACTCATGCTTATAAACTACTGAGATTTCCAGCAAACCTACCAAAAGACTTACAAGTATGTTTAAGAAGATGAACACCACGCTGGCTGTCAATGGTTGCAATTATATGCTTAACTTTAAACATTTACTGACAAAATTTTTCTGAGTAAGGCAAAGATAGATTTTCAAGGGACAGTTGGATGTTCATACCCTTTGTAAAGCAAATCCCTCATTCATTTCTGTAGGATACATGAGAACAGCCACTGGAGTCAATATTTACATATCCTTGCTATGTGGCTAGGGTGGGACTGCTTATAATTCGGACTCAGGAGAGTTGGGGATAACTATGTGGTGACCAGGGTATCTAGTCTAAGTTAGTCTAACTTGACTACAGTGCCTAGGGTAACTTAGTGTTATCTCAACAGTAAGTAGCTTATTTCTGTACTCACATGCCTCACATTAGCATAAAGTAATAATTAGAATATAATAAATATTTAAGACAAAGGGGACTGCAACAGATCATAAGCTATGTTGGGAGTGATACTTGCTAAAAAGTGGATGCTCAGCTTCTCTGTCAGATGACTTCAGGTTGCTCCCCTCAGCCCCTGAAATGTCTTGATTCATTGCCCATCACAGCTGCCAGTGGCAGTTTATGGTTATACTGGATCTGGCAGAGCCCCCCAGCAGCCCTCACAGCGCTGCGCTTGTATTGGCAGCTAGAAGGGTGCTGATACCACAGCAGTGTTTGGCTGCTGCTGAGCAGTGCTCACAGCATCCAGGCTGGCTCTCTGACATCCCCCATCACCAGTAGGCTGGGAGTGGACAACACCTTGGGGAGGGGCATGGCCAGGAGAGCTGACCCTTGCCTTGCCTACCCCAGTGACAACCAACAGCCTATAGTACTGTACAGCGCCTGGCCTGTGCCGATTGAGTCACAGTTCAGTACTCTCAGAGGGCTGTGGTTGAGGCAGGGACATCTGAGGACACCACAGCTGAGATACGGACACAAACAACAGCTAGAGTACTTGCCTCAGTAGTGAAAAAGAAACAGTGGCCAAGAACAACAGTGGTCCATGTCATTGATTAGTAAGAGAGAAGGAAGAAGAGGGATGTTCTGATCAAGAGACTGGTCCCTTGACAAAGAAATTGGTGGAAGGACTGAGAAAATTTAGACTGGAAGTGGAAACTACTCTGTCCCTGACATCAGAACATCGAGATATACAGAGAGATTACAGCTGCCAGCCAGGTGAGTGGAATGCTGCCTGGATGCTCCAATGTTGGGATAACGGGGCCAACAGTCAGCAATAGGAAGGCAAGGAAGCCCAGCAGCTGAGACCCCTTGCTAGAACCTGGGGAACTGGGAGAGGAATTGGAAAAGAGGCAGCAAACTGCAGCCTCTGGAGACGGCTCCTCCCAAGTGTGAGGGTGAGATTTCCATTCAAATCAGGGAGTATTGCTACTGCTTAACTGGATGCACAGCTGTGGAGGAGCAGGAAAGGAGGAGGAGTAGGAGGAAGGCAGCCAAAGAGGAAGAGCCCCTGTAGATCCAGGGAGCTGTGCTCTGGTAGCATAGCTCCAGGGAACAGCAGCAACAGGGAGCAGACCCTGCTGGAATTAGCCTTAAACAGGTAATTTGGAAACAATCTGTGATTTTAAAACCTGGTTCAATCAAGCCGGGCTAAACCATAACAATCTCAGCACAGATATACCACAGCAGATAGTATTAATTTGTGTAAGTCAGGATCTACTCAGAAGTTCACTTACTCTCCTCAGAAAGACGCTAAGAGAATGAGATCTTTTAAAATAACTGTTATTTTTTTACTTCTTCAGATTACTGAATAAAAATGATACAAAGAGCAAATAAAATGTCAGTAATTATTTTTTTGCAGGATCGTTAAATGTGGTTTGGCTTTACCTTCACTTAAGGGTATGTACTGCCAAAAAAGACTCCCATTTGTAAACAAATTTGTGAGAGACATTTTCCTTCTTAATGTGTTGTCCTACAGAATGATGCATAGAAACATGTTCGGCTCAAGGGAAGAGTAAACAAGAAATTCAACATAAGACTGCTGGAGAAGGAAACTGTTACCTAAGCACAGATTTCTAGTGCCTTTTTGTATCATCCCCATGGGACTGGCAGATACAGCACAGAATCTATGGAAGACTTGTCTTCTGGAAAGACAGGCAGAATAAACTATGGCATCTAAAGCACAAGTAAATACAAAAACTATGTGTATGTACTTCACAAAAGTAACTGTATGTAAAGTATTGTAAAAGGTGACAGAATTATTTAAATACCCTTGGTACTTCTTAAAAGAAACATTTTCCCCAGCATCGTAGCCTCAGTATTGAATTTTTTAGAACATACCCTGCCTTAAACAACCCTCTGTATCTGTCTGTATGTGTTCTGTTTGAGTCTTTATTGCAATAAAGGAAAATTTAGGTGGTCCCATTCATGTCTTTCCAATTGTCCAGCTTCATTCCCTAATAGACATGCCTTAGGCTCATTTTTTATATCACAAACAGAACTACAGCTTCAAATAACACAAGAAATTGAGCTCTATGTATGCTAACAAATTAAAATCCGACCACCTGTTTTATGCAGTGAGATTCTGAAGTTCCATATATCTGTTGCATTAAGAACTTGTGTCTCAGACCCAGACACAATGAGCAATAGTAGGTGCTCTTGTCCTTAAAATCACGTATGTTCTTTTCTTACCTGAAAGGCACACTATTTGGGTGCCATTCACAGAAACTGAGAATATGTGGAGACGTATTTCCCCAAGCTGTGGCTAGCACTGCTGGGGAGCGCAGGTTGCACGGCTTTGCTGCGGTGGTTGCATCACCTGCCGTGGGAGTGCATGGTGCGCTGGCCAGCGCTCAAGGCAAGGCCACAGCTTCCTTGGTTCCCCTGCTAAAACTGCACTTGCTGAACACAGTCTTTTTTCACATCAATCCATTTTTCTGCTTGTGACTGGAAATAGTTGCTAATTTGCCAAAGTTGTACGTTCAGCATCTGAAGTTTACCCAGTATGCTCCACCAAGGTCTGGGCCTCGTTGAGCCTCTGGTTTAGAGTGGCAATGGACTCCCCTGTTCCCATCTGCTCCCAGGCTCCACGGTCCAAATCTGGTGGGCAGGATTATGGGATTGCAGCACATCCCCTGGTAAAATTGCTGTCCTTAGGTGTCCCTGGGGGTGCAGCACCTAGAGCGAACCCAGAAATGGAGTGCATCAAAGGAGGTCCCAAAGATGCTCAGGCTATCAATGTATGCACAAAACAAAAAGGCTGCATCTGTATAATTTTAAATGTCCTGAACAGTCAGAGAGGGTGAGAACTCCTTTCTCTGAGAACCCCAACATCAGAGGCTGGCAGAATGGTTTTAACCTTGACTTTCCTGACATTTATAGGTTTCTGCCAGAGTCTGGCTGTTATTTTAAGAGTATATTCCAGTTTATTTAGCAAATGAAGTCTAGTTTAGTTACTGAAATAAAAAAATCAAGACATGGACCATGAAAAACATGATCAGTGAGATATTATGCATAAATGTAAAATAATGATGTAGAACAACTTCAAAAAATCTGTGTTTTCTTTTCTGTACTGTAGTGAGACAAGGAAAAATTAAAAGCAATTGTTTTCTGTGGGGGTCAGCTTATTAGTTTTTATTAATGAATGAATTATTCATCATTAGCATGTATTTTAGTCAAATTACAAACCCCTTTCCACTTCCATTAGGTCAATGGCTGAGATACGATTTCATATCTCAATATGAAATAGAAATAAACAATTAGATGATTTAGGAGATGCATTTGCTTAGACTTTTAGCAGTAGATTTCAGTTGCTGTTGTGTACCACATTTCCTCCGACAAGATGTGATTATTGCTGTCATATGTACTGCTATGCTAAACAATGTATATCCTGTATTTTGTTATTTGCATTTCTTATTTCACAGTGCTTTGCAACCCAGACTTTGCAACATTTGACTTCAGGAAAATGTATTTATCATACTTTGTATATGCTGTTGTTTAAGGATCATGACAGGCTGTACCAAATACGTGAGAGGTCAGTAGTTGGCATTAGCTCTTAATCTGGCATACAAGAGGAGTCAAAGCATTACTATCAATGAAAACCATACTGCTGCTATTGATTATATGGTTCAAGATTTTAGAAGGTTCCATCCATTCAAAGTGTAGCCCTAAAGGCCTTCCAGAATTTAATAGTATGATTACAGAGATGAATGATGGCAGAGACAGAGCCAAACTCAGATGTTTAGTCAATGAGCTGAGATTTGGAAGGAAGAACTGGTACAACAAACATGTAAAGCAAAACTACTCCATGGGACACATACATCAAAAGGGAAGACCCTCACACACAGTACAGACAGAAACTACCTAAAGAAACTAGTGAAATGGCAATGGTAAACAACAATGCTGATGAAGCAGCATGGGTGCAATATTTTCAGACCCTTGTAAAAAGCTTGATTCAACTTTTACCAGTAGAACTTATAATATGTACATCTTCCAGTGGAAACATTGCTACTGATCAGCTGTGCAAACTCATCTCCTGGTGCAGATACCAGCTTAATCCTCAGACACTACGATTCAGCATCTATGCAATCCCTGCCTCACTTTAAAGCTTTGTTACCCCCAAAAGTAGCTTTTGGTATGTTGCGCCACTTTGTTAGTTTTTCTGCTTCTGGTGACAAGTACAAGGCTTTTGAGGAGTCTCATGGCTGCTGGACCATTTTGCTTGGGCTGTAAATGTCTTCTACATGTTAGGGTGGTTAAAGAGTTTTATGACAATTCACCCTTCAAACTGCAAATATTAGGGTGCTACAGTTTGTGAAAGAAACAATGAAAACTAGAAAACATGGAAAACTCACCTGTTTTTCACAATTATCTTTTTCCTTTCTGCCCTGGGGTATACTTGATATCTTACATGGCTGCACGACCAGCTTGGTTGTTTCTAAGTTTGAGGGAAACTTATTCCACCATATTTTAAAAAAAATAACCTACATTTGGTTGAGAATCTGGGGAACAATAACTTGAAAGACAACTGGGCCATACATTCCAAAACATTATGTTGTAGAAATCTCAAATTTGGCATCCAAAATAATGGATTTTTTTTCAGCTTTAGTCTTTTTGCCTTATTTTGCTATATGTTGCAAAAGGAATCATATGTACTGTCATCTTGCAGAAGTTTTGTAGAAGTGGTAAATATGGTGCCAATACAGTTACACAAAAACTCTTGAGGAAATTAATAATTCTGTCTTCATATCTCCTTTGAATAGCATGCAGTAAATAAGGCCTGAGGCCACCCATTCAACAATAAGAACAAAACCTACATTGGATCACTTCTCATTAAGTAAGCACCCATCCATCCTGTGCACAGATGAGGCAGAGGTCCCAGGGAAAAAATATGATGGCATCCTGTAATCAAAACCTTTATTATAATGTACCAAAGAAAGCTGAATTAGCATAGCATGCATTGCTTTAATAATTCTAGTTTTTCTCATATTCAAGAGCTTGCCTATTCAACAGGAACATTCTGTTCCCATTGCTGTACATGTATGCTAAACAAAAACCCCAAACCTACCCCCCAAAAAATTTCCAATACAATCAAACCTGAGATACACTGTAGAAGGTGATTGTACACTATTGGTGACTTGACCATTTTAATTAAGTTAAGGAAAATTATTTTTGATTCTTGTGAATAGGTGCATAAGGATATATCTAAAATCTTTAGAAAGGCAGGTAGTTCTGACATTAGAGTTTGGGGATGAATAAAAGTTTAGTAAGATACACGCTGCTTTTCCCTTTTCTAAAAAAAATAATCAAGCCTTAATCCTACAACTGTATATTAAATCACTTATTTACTGTGACAGGCAGGAGAACACAGATATAGTAATCTAGCAGTCTGGTATCTGATATGCTTTGGGAGTCATGAAATAGATCTCTGCAGGCTGAATGCTGTGCACCCACGCATTGCACAATGCCATGATTACAGTAGGTAGGTGGTTTGGGTAGCAGTGAATTTCAGATATGCAGGAGTCCAGTATAATGTGTGGTATGATTTGCAGGATTTTGTTAGGACACATCCTATAATTGTATGCCTGGTATAATGTCTGATTGGCTTGCCTTTTGTGCCATTGAGAACCTAGACCCCTTCGGAAAATTATGGTTTTTTTGCAAAATTTTTTTGACAATCCATTTTAAGAGAAATAAATTAATCAAAGCTGATTATATTGTGCACACTCCATTTCTGTAAAGGAAATCAAAGCAATTAACACAAGTCACATTTTTATTGCACAAATCATTGTAAAAGACCTATAGAACAAAAGTCATTCCTAAGGAGACAGTTTATAAGCTTCAATACAAACAAAAAAAATTTCAATATCCTATACAGGCAGTACCCCATTAACAGAATTTCGGTGGAATATTACTGATAAAATTCCTCGGGACTGTTAATGGTGTCCTCTGATGGACTGCTCTTCACCTCATCTGCTCATATGTTGCTGCTCTCAGGTGAGTCCATCTGTATGGTATGCTCATTATGCCTTACCTTTCTGTAGTATATATTTTAAAAAATGCGTTGTTACTTCTGATGAAAATCATAGGCACTACTTTACAAGTGGTGAGAAACCCTGCCAAGGAGCGTCTGCAAATTACTTGGTGGGAGCAGAGAAAACTGAACCCTTGGTAGAATCATTCCCAGTGTTACTGGCTGGTGGCCCATACCACCTTTTGCATGAACTGTTCCCCATATGGATTTACTTTGAGGGGGTAGTGCTGCTTCCATTCTTGCCAACCTAAGGCACAGGGGGTACAGGCTAGGCTGGATTTCCAAAATTCTGGTCCATAACTGTCAGATCAGCATTTTCTGTAGTTGGCTATACGCTACCTGAAAAAAACTAAGTAAAAAGGATAAGCAAATCTCTTCCCTTGTAAAAGAAATCTTCCCAACTAGCTTTTCCCTTGGGTTGGTTATGTCTTTCAGTTAGAGGGGAATCTTCTGTGGTGTGTTGGGCCTGATGGCCTAGATAGCTGGACCTGTATTTAGTTGTGTATTGCAATAGTCATCCTTCGCATTTAGAAGAGGAAAGGTTTAGTTAGTCTTTTCTGAAGGTGCAAATAGGCAACGTAAGCATGCACACGTGCAAGACATCCACCTGCTTCTTTAAGCTACTTTACACATCGTGTGTTGTTACGTTAGTTCTCACTGGGTTGACCAAATAGTAGCTGTTTTTTTCTTTTTCTTCAACAGATTGTTCAGAAGGTTTTGTTTGTGACAGGAGAGTCCCATGGTCAGTCAGTTTTGGTGTCAGTTAGAACTGACAGAGGCTTAGCCCAGTATTCGAAAATCCAAAATCATGAAGAAATGGGTCAGATGGATGTCAGAAATACTGCTGCTAGGAAAAATGAAATGTTTGCTATGCTCACAAATTTGGCTTGCTTATCATAGCAGTTTGCTAATTATTAATTGTGCATATCTTCATAAGATAAACTACTCTCTTTTTCTTTAAGCAGTAACCAAATAATGCTGTTGACTTTCAAAATATAACTAGACTTTAGATTTAGCATCATGTTGTGATTAGTATGGCATTTCACACCTTTCCCTGAGCCATTGTCTCAGATTGTCAGCAGAAATCATTGAAACTGCTTACAAGTCATACTTGAAAGGTTATCTGTCGTATTTATTTAAACGTTGGCAACTTTCAAAATTAAACACAAATGAAAATTTAGCATAAATGTAGCATCCTGCTCCTGGCTGTTCTGAGCTGGCAGAGTCCAGACTCCTGTATTTTACTAGGAAGGGATGCTGTGCATGTTGGAGGCTATTTCTTCTGAAGGTTCAGCATAGCACACCTCTGGTAGACTGGGACGTGCTTATTGGAAACTTTTCTCCTGCATTAAAAATAGTCATAGTTTCCTCTGATGAAATATGCGAAAAGAAGCATAGCAAGAAATACAGGTCTGGCCAAAAGCTGGAAAGAAAAGAATTATCTTTTTCTGGCCAAAGAAAGGACCACAGCTACCTCTCCTGTAGATAGGGCTGTGCAGCAGGGGAATGCTGAGTCAGCTGCAAAGAATTAATCAGCCTTTCATCGTCTTGGCTCAGGAAATACGGAATTGTGCTGTAGGGAACTGTGATGGCGTTCAGTATCAAAGAATTATTCTAGAAAATTACCAAAATTGAAGGTGGAAAGGAATTTATTCCTGTTTCTCTCCAGATGCAGACTAGAGAAAACCTTCCTAATTTCTTTTACTTCAATTTTGATTGAAACAGGTCATGCATTTTAAGAGTGTTTCCCACCCACTGGCTCCTCTGGGCATTTGAAAATCTGGCCACTTTATGTGGATGTTTGAATAGGTTCCAAGCTCATTCAAACATCTGACCCTATACTTCTCTACTTCCGTCCTATATATTTAGTTTGGCTTTTAAGCTTCTTTGCCTTCAATTCTCTAGCCTTCAACAAAACATGTAAAAAGCTCCAGCAAACACACAGCATACAAAATTCTCTCCCAGTCCCAACTCCTTTAATAAGGAGGACTAATAAAAAAATTAAACTACAGGATTCGGAACCTCAAAAGTAAGGTGTGGCTAAACACCTCAAGGCTAAGGAAAAAATCCTTTAAAACTCAGATACTTTAATCTACTTCAGTGGATATACACTAATTTACATCAACAGAGGATCTGACTTGAAATGATTACATGGCTTATCTGAAATTGTTCGGCACTGGAAACGCTGGAATGGAAATCTTACAAGCAGCAGCATTATGAGATTTCCTGTACCTCTCCAAGTCGTGCTGTTCTAAAGGAAAATGTGCATGCCAGGACTGGGTAATAACTCTGACAGATTCCCCCATTCATAGCACTGAGAGCTGCAGCTGGGCTGGGTACAGCGAGAATCCTTGTGATCTCCTGCCCCAGCGAACTCCCCGCTGCATGTAGCCAAACCTCTCCCAGAATACTAAATCCACTGAAGCAGAACCTCTGCAACAATTTATAGCAGGTTTCTAGGTGCTTAGCAGCCATAGTGCTTTTCTTGTTTATGGCCCATAGTTTCCTCAGCCATACTCTGTAATTTCCTTACTGAGGTCTTACTCTCAGGTCTGCATATATTTACATGTTTTACTCTGTAAGCTTTTAAGCAGCAAATTATACAAAATAGAGGTGAGACCTCTGCTAGTTGAGTCTTCCTTTTATTGTTTCCATTGTAGTCGCGTCTGGAAAATAAATAAGAACGAACTTGAATTGACATAAAATAAATGACAGTTCAGGTTCTATAGGTTCATGTTTATGACATGATTGGCCCACAGCCACTGCAGCTATTTCGTAGTCTACAAGATGTCCTTGATTTGCTCTTCCACCAGTATGATAACAAGCACATACAATCTTTGCATACATTGCTAATAGGCTTCTACCCTCTGCCTGATTTTACACGTTCAGCTTTCACATTGTTCTTTGCAGAACTCGATCAGCTCTCTTAAATAATCCTTACATTTTCGTCTGTACTATTTTTATCTTTCAACCTAAGTTAGATGAACATAAAGAGAAAAGCAAGAAAATATGATAAATCAAGATACTTGCGAAATCAGAGAATTAACAAAGTCTTCATTCATACAAAGGGTGTAATTTTTCTTCCAGCGATATACAAATTATGATAACCCTAACAGAGCTACCTTAAATATTTTCTGATGTGCAAAACCACCTTCTTCTACTGCCTTTTGAGAGTAACTACACAAAAAAGCCATATAATGATGGTAGCAATAGTGGGACTTCAGGTGCATACATGCCAGCCCTGTTAGATCTCTCATCTTCTTTTGACATGTCGGTCATGAGATTTTTTCTCTCTTTTTTATAGATGTAACAGAAATAGTCTTGGTGTCTGTGAAATGACTCCATTCCTTCCTTGCTGAGCATATATTGGAGCCTGATGAAGAAATTTTATTTTTTATCCCTCAAGGCCCATCATATAGCCTTCCAAGGGCTCTCATTTTGCTTACCCCCTTGCTATGAAGCACGGACCGCTGAAATTTCAGCCTGGTGATGGCTTTATATTTACAACTCTATTGCACCTGACCTTGCTAGGGCTACTGAATGTGCAAGCAGCTTTTGTAAAGGGGGAAGGCACGAATAAGAGCTAGCTGGAGTTCAGTGGAAAGAGGCTAAGGCAAGATCAACAAAACGGGAAAGTAATAGCAGTTTTATAATGAGAATGATTATCTGTTTGTCAGTTCACATGAGAGCAGAATTGTTGTAGTCTTGGTAGCGGATCTATAGTCAAATAGCAGTCTTCTCCAGGGATTCTTAATTTCTTTTTCTTCACCTTGTCTGAGTGATTACATGCATTTCTTCCTGGTATGGATATGGTTACTCACTCCATGTTTTCAGTGGTTTCCGCAGTGTGTCATATAGCAAGCTGCTCTTTATCTTATCTTGAAATAATAGTTGGCAAAATATTGTAACTTACACCTGGAACACCTTGGAGTGCAACTCCTTGCCTAATTTTCTGAGCTTTAGTGGCTTCCTAGTTTCTACCTAGAACTTCAACATCAGTTTTGATCTGTGGGGTGATACAGCCAGAGGTGGAATGAAGTGTCAACATCCCACTGAAATTCAAGTACCCTTTTACCTTTTTGCTAATGTCCTTTCAATATCTCTGAAAATCTCAACCAGAAGAACTTAGATAGGGCCAAGGCTATATGGTTTAATATTCAGGATAGGTAGTGACTATTTCTTTTGCTAGAGCAATCTTGGCAAACTGAGAAGGAGGCTTGGAGCATTGTCATCAGTTACTGACAATCTACTTTCACTTTCTGAAAATTCCCAAGTACTTAGAATTCTGTCTCTGTGTAGTAATTAAGAAGGGTAAAGGTTATTTTGTTCTTTTGATTAAAAATTGAATTTACTTTGTGTTGATGTAAAAGCAGGAAATGTAATAGCAAATTAGTTTTTGTTCTTTCTGTCTGCATTCAAAATTAATATTTAGTACAGATCTTCTACTTCATTTTCAGATAATCAAAATACACAAAGCTAGTAAGATTGTATCACCACTTCTTCTCTCAAATAAATTTTTGTAATTACATGAGAAATGAATCTATATTAACCTTCAAAAGCTACTATTCTTAGGTGAATGGCACCAGAAACTTGAGCATTCACACGGTAGCGTTATGATTGGCTTGAGAGCAGATATCCAGAATATGTTGGGATTTTGAGGCCGTTCAGGTAGTGAATTAGTTTAAGCATTCATAGCGCAGGGAAGCCCATGAGATAGGTTTTATGGAATCATATCAAGACAAAGAAAACCATAATGGGCATTGGCAACTGGCAAGTGTGTTGCCTGTGGGCTGTCATCCAGAGAGCATGGAGTTTCAGTAAGTGAGAAGTAGGATTGCTCTTTGGTGTCCAAATGAAAAATGAACGGGATGAAGAGGTGTCTGGATGATACATCTAATTATACACTAAGGTGTGGGCATTATATATGTTACAGATAGATAGATAGATAGATAGACAAACCAAATGATCTATCGATCAAAGTGTACAGATTCTAGAAATACCATATTAATTCTCAGGGCTAAATTTATTTTCCTGAAGTTCAATAGACATTTTAGGGGGGGCTATAGTTTTACACAGCATTAAAAGGTTGAGATTTTAGCTTTACAAAAGTCAGGAAAATCTTGACTTTGAAGAAGAGGTAGTCAGGAAATTCAGAGTCAAGTAATGATTCTACCTTTCAAAATGGCAGTAGAAGAAGAAGACACAAAAAACTGCTGGAGATTTTAATAATTGCTTCAAAAGAAAGTAGATTGTTTAAGATTACCATTAAAAAAGCAAGTAACTCCCACAGGAAAAAAGAAAACTGTTTCTATACTGATTCTTACCAGGTCAAAATTTAGCCCTTTGCTTGGAAATTACTATCTCTAAAGGCTATGCATCATGTGTTACCACTGAAATAGATGAACTCTCAAGGATACTTTTTATTTGCCTAAAAGCTGTTTAGACTATCACTTATAAGTTGACCACACCATTTCTTTAAACAATATACTTCTTTATGGCTTTAGTGAGTAGGCTTAGTACTTACAGTGTCATAGATATCTGAACTAGATCAGTTATGGCAGCTGTGGATAACATTTGTCAGTATTTTCTGACTCTTACGTAAGTATGTCAATAAAATTTGCATTTGAACAAGGCCTCCCCTCTTCCTTCCCCTAGAATAAATTAAAAGGATCATAACGGCATAAAATATCAATGTGTTTTGGGGGAAGAGCAAAATTACCAAGTCAGGCTATAATAGATTCACAAGCATTGATGAAGGCTGGGATGCTGCCTTTATTAAAGATATTTTTATGTTGACAGTCCCTTAATGACAGACTCCAATGAAGATTTTGGCTTCAGCTTGTTAGATGGCGATATTCAATGAAGATGTCCTGGTTGCTTCCTGTCAGGAGACAGACAACAGTTTGATTCAACTTTGCATTAACAGAAAAAGAATTTCTCACTGGATTCATAGTGATAAAAAAATATTTTATAAATACTGCAATGATTTTTAGGTACTTTTTGCCTGTTTCTTTCTGTTGCTGGGACTGATGAATCAAAAATAAATTATGCTAGATCATATCATGAAAAAATTGTTTGATAAATTTTTCCTATTAATATTTGAAGACATGAAATGGATGCTCAGAAAATATGAGGGATTTGAAGCCACTGAAGGCTAAAGTTATTTGTTTTCCAAAGATTAGATGGATATTTAAGTATAAGCTTTCACAGTTAGCATACCTTAATACTTCAGCTGGAAATCTTTGGTACTTTTAAATGGTGAAAGTGTAATTCACTCATTCTGTTTCAGTCAACATATTTTAACACAAAATACAGAAAAGGTTCCAATTTTTTCCCCCATAAGATTACAAAGTACCTTGCATATGTTTCCTCTGTAATTTGATTTAAAAGTAGTAAAAGAAACTCAATTTACTGAATTTTCAGACATCATGTAATTAGTACAACTTTTGGCCATTTGAGTAACAATCTAAATGTCAACCTCTAGGAGAAAACTGACAGCAATTTTAGTCAAAGACAAAACATTAGCCACAACATTCTTGTCCTTACGTACTTATATCACACACTTTGGAATACCAGAATAATGAATACAATGTATGAAACAGAGCAAGTTTTGTTCTGTTGTACATCCTTGCCTGCTAAAATTAAAACCTCTTATGTCAGTGCAAAATACACACGTGGAGGGTTGTTTCTAGCCTGATAGTGAAGTTCTCTGTGAAGACAACTGATTTTGCAGTATTTAGAAATGTCCCTTTGCAAATTCATAAGTAATGTTGAACTGTATCAGAGAAAATAACCTGAATATTTTTTAAGAGGATGCACTTCTGATTAAAATTGCCATCACACTTTATACAAATTTAGTTTTTATAGAAGGGATTTTTTGCAATGATGTATTATTTAAACTTACCTTCAGTCCGCTGACATTACAGCCAACCTACAGTTTTCCTTTAAATTCCGCTGACTAAAAAAAATTGTCCTCTCAGCTGGTTTTATCCAGTTACCAGTGTAAAGGTTGCCAGAGACTTCAGTGTGAATCTAATCAAACCCCAAATGTGTGGCCAACTTGAATCTAAGATGCAAAAGATTAGTTCATTCAACTAAATCCTCTGGGATGTTGATTGTGTCTTAGCATGTGTTTGCACAGAACCCAGCACAAAACAGCATGACTGGAGTCTTTGTGTGATGAAAACTGAATTAGCGCTCAATCAAGACTTTGCTTCTGAAACTTCACCCTACAGACAGAAGCCACTCTGTAGTCTGTTTGCTGTCTCCTTTGCTCCTGGCACTTGGGTCCCATGTTAGCTAGGGCTTGCTATTCTAAGGATGGTTGGGAAGACCAAAAATAGTGAATTATTTTATTCTCCCAGTGGACAGCTATCCCAAATGTACAATGCTGGTATATTAATGAAGACTAAAAGTCAGTGTAGCTAAATCACCAGTTTTCATTGTTGTATATTTCCAAAATCTCTTCTATCACATTTGATTTAGTCTCCATCCACCTCTAAAGATGTTGAAAAATAAGGTGCAGAGTCTTTGGTTACATTTTTATCATGTAAAAATGAATTGTTTTCTTCTACTTCATTTATGTAAAACTGACAAAAATAAGATAACTAAAACCAATGGCTAATAAGGCAATCTGTTTATTAATCCTCTATCTGTTGAAACTCTTACTTCACATCCCTGTTGTGTGAGCAATTTGTAGCATGAATCCTTACGGGATGCAAGTTAAAAAAAAAAAAAAAAAAGACATGCTCTTTTTCTGTTTATTTTGGAGAAAATGAGATGTTGTTTTTTAAGGTTGCATTAAAAATCAGATAAAAACAGTTTTTATCTTTATGTGTCTTCTTTGGGAAAAAAAATTCTACCTCAAGAAATTTCTTTAACAAAGAGAACATTATTTCAGACTCTAACATTTCTGTCTGCCTATTATCATTAGTCATAAGCTAAGCCCTGCACTAAATGTCTAGTGAGCACAGATAATGTTCATTTTGTCTGGAAGACAGGTTGCCGCCTGTCAAGGAGAGATGGAATAAATGACAGGTTTGGACTCTGTGCCTTGCAGGCATATTAGGCTAAGAAATCGCCAACATGATGAAAAATTATTTTGTCAAAAATTTGTAGGTCACCCATCATTGTCTAATGTATTCTGTGATTAATTGCTAGCATAGATCAGCATTATGTCTTTCCAGTGAATCGCTTAATTGTTGCCTGCTTCATGCTCTTAATGTAATGACGAGGCATCTGGTCCTTTCACATGTGCTTTTAAATGCCAGCTTTTGCATCCAGGTTACGGGAACTGTAACATTAAACTTAAAGAACTAGTTGAAATTAAAACTTCCGGAAATCCGTCTGTTCTATCTTTTTTTTTTTTTTTTTTTTTTTTTTTTTATGGCCGTGTGCACGGTAGGCTGAGTGTTAGTGTTAATGTATGTAGATTTTATTTCTGATGAGTGATTATTTGACTGCTCATTTTACGAAGATTTATGGTGTGCTTTCTATCTCCTGACTGCAGTGCTACTCTTATCTTTAATAAAAGAGATGAGGACATTAATCAGCTTTTGTCAGGAGTCCTGACTAAGACATTAAATGTACTGTATGGGATAGGTAAACACGCTCCAGATCCTTCTCTACCTCAGTAGATCAGGCAAAAAAACACTCATTATATTTATCATAATTTCACATCTGCTGTTTTTGAAGCAATGTACCATGAGGCCATAAACTGTATTACAACTGTGCATAAATTCAACTGATTTGTGGCTGGAGTAACTAATTCCTAAAGTACATTTTAGAAAAACAAGCAGTGAGCCCTGAAATTGCAATTCCATAAAGGCACTAAATTACTGACTGCAGAATCAAGAATTTGCTTGATGTGATTCTGCAGTGACCGTTTTATAAAAAGTGACAGTGTGCCTGTGATTGAGTCAATAAAATAAGGACGAGTGAGCCGTACACTCAAACAAGATTAAAGAGAAACAGAATGACAGAGGACAGACACATGGGATATAAATAGAGGAAAGTGTAATGTTCCCCCCTCCAAAAATGGCTTTAGGATGTAGCTATTAATAACAAGGTTGTTAATTTGTAAGTAATCATTTCACTATGCGAGAAAAATACAGATGCTTTTACCTAAGTTTTCATCAGATACAGTATTTCTGTAAACAAAGATATATTTTTTTTGATGGCAAAAAGGTTGCAGCTCTTATCTTAAAATATCCCATATGTTTAAAATGGCTGGATTTTCTCATCTGAAAATTGTAAATAGTTCAAGTAAAATCAATGGGACTATACAAGCCTCTAACTGTGGTAATCAGAACAGCAGTCAGGACTGCACCTTTCAAACTGGATCTTTCTTAAGTTGAAGAGAACATACTTTTAGGGCGTCCTTAGATGTGATATTTCATCAGCAGCTGAATGGAGTTGGTTTTCTTACTTATGTTTCCAAGCAAAATAGTGACAAGAACAGCAAGATTGTGCCTAGCTCACCCCAGACCTATGCTTTACCTCTCCTGGTGGCAAAGCAAAAAGAGGTCAAAAGACTCGGAAGCTGCTGAAGTATTGGAAGTATTGGTCCAAGTAATATCAGTTCCCAACATTTTTTGTGTAATTTTTGGTCAGGCCAAACTGAAAGGTATTAGATTTTCAGTTAATGGTGATACAAGATGGTTTCCTCTCAGTGATACCTGAAAGTTGACACATAATGCACATGGGCAAAAAATGATTTCTCTTGGAGTATTTAAAAATGAAAATATTTTTGATCTCCAAATAAGCTAGCCTTCATTATGGTACGCATTGCTCTCATTCTATAGGTAGATATATAAAAAACAAAACAAAGATGTGGTATGAGATAACTTTTAAACATCCTTCTCTTGGGAGTTAATGGCTGTCCATAGTGTTTCAACAGCCCCTGGTGTGTGTTGGTGGAAATATATATTATATTCACTTTGGAAAATCAGAGTAATATAATACCCTCTGGTGCTGTTAATAAATGTGTGTCTAGCTTAGTTTTAGTACTGTTCTTGACCACAGCCTGCTAAGCTTGGTCCATTCTTGTGGTTATAAATCTGTAGGGATTATGCTGAATATTTTTGTGCTTTGTCCATGAGATCAAGACAAAAAAGTGTTTGCTTGATGCCAAGGCATAGTTTCTATCTAATAGCATCAATCTGTGCATCACTGAGCGTTTCTTTTCCTGACCTTATTACTTTACTGAAATTAAGCTTGAAACAATCTGATGTCAGATACTGTATATCTACTTTTATTGCTAGCCTTGCCGGGCCTCTCCATATTGCTAGTGCTGCATCTCATTTTAGATAGGTTGAACCACATATATATTCTCCAGTTTATTGAAAGCCTGATAGATTGTTTTCCATGTTCCACAACAGCAGGCCAGTCTTTTTCATGAACATTGGAGAACAAATGTAACTTCTCATGTATACAGCTGACCAAAATTAATAGTGTTTTTTTTCTTGGCATTACGAATCACTAGGTATGAGCAAGAATAGCACAGTGAAGTTGGCTTCAGTTCAGCTTTTCTGATTCAGTGGCAGTTTCAAATGTATTTGAAGAATCTGTAAAAGTTGATTATTATGATAGATTCAAAAAGATTTGCTCAGACAACAGAGCCACACCAGAATGAATTGTAAGGATTGAATAAAATGCAAACTACCTTCAAACTGAGGCAAGCTTTTACTATCTATCCACCCCCCTCACCTCCTTTCTCTCTCTCCCTATTACCATATAAACTTAGCGGCTTCCTGCAGAGTTCCACTGCAGTCAAATAAAATTCAATGATAAAAATCACTCAATAGTTCCATTAAAATACAACTAAAATTATTCTTAGGACCATGTCTAGGGATTAATATATTTAGAAGCTATCCAACATTTACATCACTTTTCCTCATGTTGAGCCTAATCCTGCTCTTTAAAAAATAGTCAAGGCTCAGGCGGCATGAAAGGAAAAGTTTTTTTCCCAGCAATCGAAACTCCCCTATTCCATACCCTTGCTGTACCAAACACCTGATCAACATGGAGCAGGTTGGTCTGAAGGAAGGCTGATGAATCAGAAGAAAATGTCCTTCTAGCCACAGCAGATACAGGTTGACGGGGTGCAAATGACCAAAACCTAGGCTGATTTCCAACTTATTTCCCTGTAGGTGATTAACCAAACCACTTGGAACAGTATCCTGGGTGGATCTATCGACTTCCACTGGTATGGTGTGTGAATGCCTACCAATGCCATGTGGGGAACCCTATCCATACCTAGAAGGAGACCCATCATTTATGGGGATCGAGCCTTCAGAAATACCGCAAAATCCACTGGTTAGGCTGACATTAGGAAGCAGTCTGGGAACTGTCAGTGTGTGATATGACTCTGGCAGTGCTCACTGCACACAGCCAGCTCTGTTAGCAGTGTTGCTGGGAGCTGGGTCAGGACCTTTCTTAAATGAGGGCAGGGGAAGATCCTGGGTTTAAAAAATGGCTGCTGCTCACTTGTTTGTGCAGTCGAGAGCATCTGATTGCTGAAAAGATCCACCCACGTTCCCTTCAAACACACCTCCTTTCTCATGAGGCTTTCATGGCAGCAAAGCCAGGAAGTGTCGGGGTCAGGGGAGGTGTGAACACATGCTGAGCGAACTGCATTTGATGCAATGTATACTATCCCTGCCTGCTGAGACAGCATGAACACCTGCTCCGGAGGCCAATTCCTTTACTTAGCTACTTAAGCACTGTTTGACCCTCTGCAGGACTTCTCTTATCATGGCATGTATAGAAAAATAAAAAAGAGCACTGGTTTTAAACGAATGCTTTCTCTAGTTTTGTTGTTTTGCAAAAGCCTCTTTTTCCTGTTTCCTTACACACCTAATTCTTCACTCTGCTCCCAAGGGAAAAGAACAGCAGAATGAAAAAAAAAAGTGTTTACTGATAAAAATAAACAAAATATACTTATTCATATGAAATAATGCTATCTCTGGAATATTTTGTTGTGTATCAGCAAAAGACACATCTCAGATTTTTAACTCTGTACTTCAAGCATAAAACCCATATTCCACTAAACAAAGGTGCTTTTCTTCCCTCGGTATTTACCTTTATTGATTTTTGTTTCTCTCCAAACGCAACAAAACATTACATTTTCTTCTCCTTGAAGAACTGGCATGGTATGAAAAGGGAAAGAGAATGTAATGGTACCTGACTGTTAGAGGAGATAGACTTGTTTGCAGCAAGGGGCAACCCGACTCTGCTGCAAGCATTTTCTTTTAGCCTGCTATTCTGCTCTTCCTGAAGCCTGAGCTAGAGGACAGTTAGCTTTAAGGAATTAAGATGCTACATGAGAGACTACATAGATGATTAATTCACAGGAAGCCTTGTCCCAAACCAGCCATGTTACCTGGTTCTCTTGCCTCTGAAATCTGCATCTGCCAAAGCAGGGAATTTGTGGGGGTTAGAGTATAGGGGCTCCTCCACACCATGACTATACAGGACTGTAAAAGTCAACCTGGGAATTCATCTGCTACTATTTTCAGGTAATCATCCATAAGAACACAATAACTTTTTAGCATCAATTAGAATTTAGATTTCTATTTACAAAAGGCAGTAAATATATTCAGTTCAACATGCCCAAACACCTGCTAACTGAAATGAATTTTACTACTCACAGCCACGTGTTAGATTTGCCTCATGCCTAATCTGTATTTCATGAAAAAATTCTGATTAATGTTGTTATTTACACTTAAATATGTGTATGTGTGTAACTTAAAAGGAGGCTGAGTGATAATGACCTCTGCTTTAAGCAAATTTATGCACAACTGGCTGTATTTTGGACAACCTAAACTTCAACACACACACAGAGCCACTTGAACAAAGGGAGAGGCAACAGTAAAATACTGAGGTCTTCGTATGAGACGCTACTTTACAAGCACTTTCAGCATCTTCTTGCAATTTTGGTTATATCAGCTTAAGCTTATCTCATTTACCAAAGCACAGTGCTGAAGGAAGTGAGAACCAAAGCCTGAAGATTTAATCAGTTATTAATTAACATGTTGTACCAGTAGCTGTTGTGAAATGGAATGTAGCATATTCATCATTGTAAATAGCTGATTAAATTTATAGCGTAACGTTAGGTATTTGGATATTTCTGTCATACTGTTACTGTTCTTTGCTATGCTGACTGCAAAATATAATAACTTCTAAGCAGTGTGTAAAACAAAGTGCTCAATTCACTTTATTAAAATATCCAATAATAATTGATTTAAAGGCAATAAAATGTGTTCATTAGAGGGTTTATATTCAAGAAATATTGAAAGTATACCTAAAACTGTCACTTTTATTGTGAATGAACAGGATAATATAATTTGAAAAGAGTGTGATCATACTAAAGATTTGTCCTGCAGCATTATCTGATAGCTCGTAAAGTGCTGAAATTTAATATGATGCTTTCAGTCAGTTTAATTGAAATTTAATTGCCACTTTGGGCAGAAGGTTTAGATCTGATCAATAAAATATTAAAGATTTTGTGCTTTCACTTGGAACAATTTCTTAGCCAATGCATCAAGTGTAACCTATGTTTTAGGAAATATTTGTTTGTTATAATTCACATAATGTTCAATATCACTTGCTAATCCGAATGTTTTAATGTGCTGCACAGATAAATAGTGGAAATAATAAAGCTATAGTTGATCCATTTAATTACAACAAGATGAAAGAAATAACGGTCACCTTCAGATTCATGAGGAAGGCATTAATGTAAAAGAGCTATAAATATTTTGAAATGTCAAACCTCAGAAAGACAGAGTCCAACATGAGCTTAGCTGTAAATCAGGCACATAGAAGGACCTTGAAAAAAAGATGGTTCTTTGGTATTTTAGAAATAATTACTAATACAAAAAGGGTAATGATGAACCTATAAATTACATTAAAAAGGGCCATTAGAGGAGGATTAGTTTATAAAGCTGAGAGATGGTTCCTGAAAATTATCCCGCTAGTTATTTCTTCTTTTCATTTCCTATTATTCACGATCCCCAAAATTATCTGATTAATGATAAACTAATTGATTGCTACTTTGCAATTCAAATGCAATGGCCAACTTTGAGCCTCCCTTTACTGTAATCTATACTGTGTCTTCATTTTTATTCATCTTTTTTGGTGGTAGTGTAAAGAGGATTATTCTAACTTGTTCTCTATAATGTGTAGGGGCAACTTCAGTCTAAGCAGCACTGCCTCAAAATTCATCT
Organism: Falco naumanni; assembly: GCF_017639655.2. Lineage (NCBI taxonomy): Eukaryota > Metazoa > Chordata > Aves > Falconiformes > Falconidae > Falco > Falco naumanni. The sequence continues at coordinate 55,795,318 of NC_054060.1, read as the reverse complement.
GTGCAGTTGGCTCAGGCCCCTGAACGCCACCTCTTCATGTCTGGAGAGATCGTGGTGCTTCTGCTCCTCCAGCCTTTTCCCACCTAGCACTCCTACAGGACTTTGGTGAGAGCAGACATCGCTGGAGGAGACTAAGAAGCGACTCTTAATTTCTCCTAGGTCTTCAACAGTACTCTTGAACCCAAAGCCCACAAAGCATCTTATGAAAGCTGAGTTTCCTGCATGAGACGATACCATATTCAATGACTGGCTGCCATTCATAAGAGTTTTCATCCTTTCAGATAATGAGCACTGCTTCAAACAGCAATGCCTGAGTTCAGCTCAGATCTGTCAGGAGTAGAGTAAGAGGTTGGAAGAGGAACAGAAAACTCTCTCATAGGCTTATATGCTATGATGGCAATTGCATTGCAAGTCACTGCTTGTTTGAATAAACTGTAATTTCTAGTATATGATTTTTCACTGAAAATTGGTACAGGCATGCATGGGGCAGAGGACAGCACTCCACAGCATGGAAAATAGTGGATTTATATCGCTGCTGGTGACAGAAGCACAAACACAGCAGGATCACCTTTTTGGCCTGAAATCAATAGCATCTATAGCGCTATGTCCCAAGGATCACAAGAAAAGATGAAAAAGTATAGTCATTCTCACTTCCTCTCCCTACAGCACTCGACCATTAGCTGGAGGATTGATGAAATAGCCAATTCAAAGCCTTCTGAAGGTTGCAGTGGTCTGTTTTCCCCTTCTGTGGGATGTCCTGCAGGAGAGGAGTTGAAGTTGCCAATGCCGATCTCTGAAAATCATTAACTTTTCTACTGAGCGATTGCCTCCTTCTGCTGAGGGTTGTATGTCTGCCATTGTGAGGGGCAGTGTCAGCACTGAGTGCTGGGAGACATTTAGGTCCTTGGGAATTTGATTAGCATGCAGAACAAAATATCAACTAATCTGACAACTAATAAAACTCTCATCCACATGCCTGCTAAAACAAAACATTTCCTGGCTTTTTGACTTCAAACAGAATTTCAGGCCTCTGGTTATAACATTAGCAATTTTGGCTCATAAATTTGAATAACACTGGAGGCAAGAATCTTGGGAGACAAAATGGTTGGATGGGTAGAATTTGGAAATGGAAAACAGGATTAACGCCATACTTCTATCCTTGTGGGACCATTTCATCTATGCCTTTCCCGATCTACAGGATGGGAAGATGATACTTCTTCACCAGCCCAGCAGTCTGGCTGATTGTGATTATTGGAAGATTAAATAAAAATAATACTGTCACAGACCGTGCAAGATGTTAGGTGCTGAATAGCACAATTCTGCAGCAGCAGTAGCTTTTAAATGATCCTTAGTTCCCAATTTTGCGATCTTTTTTTCAGGTTCTCCAGGATGCATTACTATGGGAACATTTATTTGGAACCTTCCTTTCCATGGCTACTGAAGACTACTACAGATGGGGAGAAGGAAGCAGTAATTCCACATGTTGCAAATTGCACCTGGCTATTAGACCTCTAAGCAGCAAAACTGACACTCCTCCTCACCAAAACAGCAAGATGGTACAAGTTCCTTTTCTATAGTACTGAGAGAAAACTTGGTTAAAATGCATGATGTGTTTTGCCCTTTCAAAACAGCAAAATTCATTTTTATCTTGCCGTGAGTAATTTAAGTTTCATTAAAAAATACAAAGGACTTTTTTTAAGGTTCTGTTGATCAAAATTCAGACAGAACCCCCCAAAATCTTTATACTATAGAACCCCAAAAGTTTGGCAAAGACCAGATATGGATTTAGTTTGGATTACTGAAAGGGTAAAGGCTGACTCTGACATTCTGTTCATATCATCATTTGGATTTTCAGCCTCCCAAAATGCTTGCATTAGCTCTCAGTTTTTTTTCAGACCATTTCTAATACTTGCTGTACTTCAGCTTGAACTTTATTCACTGTCTTTTTTACAGACTAAATCACAGTCCTTAATGGATTTAAACCCCATCCTTTGAACACAGTATTTTTGTATACACTCAAGTTGCATTATGCTTTAGACAAAAGTGATTCCTTCGTTTGTTCCTTAACTTCCTCACATTCTCACTTCAAGGGTACATTTTTCACCTGGAAGGCACTAAAATTGGTGTCACCTTCCCTCTGCATTGACAGTAGAGGATTAAAATGGTTGTGCTGAAGCATCTTGTATTTTCTCTTCTTCTAATTTATCACAACCACATATTCCACAGGAAGTTAAGGTGGAGGGAGAGAGGGGAGGAAAGATGCCCAGCTGATAGACAGCACCTCTACCTTGCAGAAGATTCATTCCACTGCACATTTTGAATCTGCTGACAAGAAACTTGCAGCACAAGTAATCAGAGCCTTCACAAGATTGATTTTGTCCCCTGCTGGTATATGGCATATAGGGGAAAAAGGTTCTCATCTCTCAGTGTAATCTTAACTATTTAGAAGCCATTATTGCAGGATTACAAATCTTCTGAATACCTTTCTTGTGTAACTTAGTTATTTATTAGCAAGTCCAGCAAATTAGTCAGGTAACATTATATAGTGTTCCAGTCCTGAAGCTCTTATTCAGTGTGCTGCCAGATTATTCCCTCAATTTGCAGATGCCAGTAAATCTATGAAGTTCTGTAAACAATACTGCGTAGTGCTGAGTGCAAATATTAAAATTTTTTTTCCTACTTTTTCCAATTGCAAAGAAGGCTTAGCAAAGTCTATATATAAAGTTCACTTTTCAAAGTGACTGAAACAAAATTGCAGATGTATTCTGTCCTAGGTTTGTAAGAAATGCTTAAAGTCAACTTGTCATAGAGACTTAATTGAATCTACTACCTATGCAGCTCTGGAAGGGAAGATGTAGGGAAAAAAGGAGAAGCATGAGATTTATCTGATGTTTGGTTGATGTATGGCTACATAAAATCTTAAGTAATACAGATAATGTCACACAATATTGCAACATATATTTTCAGTTGAACATTATAAGACAATAAGGTATAAATGGAAATTAAAGGAAAAAAATCTGAATGGTTGTCAGGGAACACTTTTTCATTCAGAGAATCATAAACATATGGAATGGTGTGTCAGGCAAAGTTTCTGAGATAAGAAGAAGGGAGTAATTACAAAATGGATTTATATCCTGAGGAATAAAGTACAGACAATGGAAAGGAGCTTTAAGTCAAATGATTTTTAACCCTCACTAGAAAAAATGCTCATGATAATCGTATTTAATAGGTTCCATCTAATTCACTGAAGTTTGCCTTCTATTCTTTGGTCAGTAATGGAATATAAATAGACATATGTAAGTCATCCACTCATGCTCAGAGCTACCATGTACTTTTAATACATATCAGTATATCAAAAAGCAAACATAGAAACTGAGATATATTCTGTAGCTCTGTCCCTACTGAAATAAATTACTTGTTGATGTGAAAATATTGGATACCCAAAGCATACAAATTTTTGATATTAGAAAATATGGCACTCAGAGTGACTCTTCTGTAGTGATGTGTAAAAATAAATAATCTCAATAGATAAATGTATTAAAAGACAGCCTCCAGGGCAAATAAAAGCAGCGAACATATTTTCATGTGTGAAACAAGTAATTATAGGAAAAGTGATAGAAAACTGCAAACCAGAACATTTTCCCATTGCTCTTGCAAAGCAGGGCAGGGGTGGGAAGGATGTCATTCAGCCTTTAATCCACTTCAGGAGATTGAGGTGGGAGCAAAAACTTTTGTAGAACATTTACAGTCCTCAGTCTCAACAGTAACAGTGTGTTCACAGATGCCACGTTTCCTCATAATCTCCCAGTATATATAAAAATTATGCTGCCAAACTAAGTAAAGCAAACTACATTTGCATTAAGACTCCAAAGAGCTATGGAAAGACATGAGTTTGACTTAATTAGTTAGAAGAGAAGCCCAACTATAACTCGCACGCCTAACTAACAGACCCCACTAGAGGTGTGCTCAGTGGACTACCTGTTAGTCTTATTCATTGCTCTGCTTTCCAATCTCACTTCCGTCTTCACTGGGCTGAACTCACTATATTTACCTCAGATTTTCTTCCTTGGTCAGAAAAATGAAAAGTAGCGAAACATACTATCTAAATTAAAAGCGAATGTGCATATCCAAATCTCCTGCAAAACATGTCCAAGATCCTGTGATATTTTTCTAAGCTTTCCTGGTCAGATATATACATTTATATACTACACAGCTGCTGTGCAAGGAGGCTGCATCTTGCTGCATCTTGGATATGGAATATCTGCCACCAAAGTACTGCATGAATGGCTCATATATGGGTGATAGAGTCAAGGCAATCTTCCCAGTGTAGACATTTTCCTACAGTGCGTGTACAGTGGGTACACTGTACCAAAATGATATTATGTGAACTATGGGAATTTGTCAAGGACTCTGGGACACTGGACACATCCACTGCAAATATCCCTTGCCCAGACAATGACACCAGAGATTCTGGCCAAATGGACAACTTTGTAATTTTCTACCTAAAACAATATACTTTGGGTGAAATATAGAAATAGAAGGGGAATGCCAGACATTCAGTAGTTCTATTCTAAATGATTTCATATGTTGAGGATGAAGCAAGGTGAAGCCTAATAGAAGGCTACATGTCATGGTCCTTGAGAAGAAAAATATTCCTTTCATACTTCTGAGAGAAAAGAAGTTTTCCTGTAAAGGCAAGTTAAATCATGCTAATAAGCAGAACCCTGTGGTTAGAGACAGAAAAAGCTAGATTTAACAAAGACAGCATGAACACTGTCTGTACCTATCACTAAGAGATCATCAATCATAGCTATCCCATAACTGTAACAAAATCCATGCTTAAAACAGCATGGCAGGAATCAGAGACACCTTTATTACCAAAATGTGACCAAACTTACTCCAACATTACCTCTCAAATATCTCCAGCAAAACAGGAGACAGATTTCAGCAGTGCTTTTACACAAGTAGTGAAGGGCAGGGGTCCAGCTACTAAATCATTGGATGTAATTCCCTTAGCATTTCTAAGACTTAATTAAGAAAAAGGATGAAACTCAACCAAGGAAGAAACACAGTTCAAACCTGTCTTGACTCTGCTCCACTTCATCAGTGCAGACTGAAGAATTTTTTAAAAAAAGAAAATAGGTGTGCAATGCCTTGCAGAAAGAAAATATTAGCACTAAAATCAAGTCAAGCAAGTCATACTCACCACAGCCTTCCATCTGAACGGTTCTGCTGGACAAGAAATTGCTGTGGCGATAGCAAAACATAGTCTTCTCACTTCTACGTATTGGACAGAGGGTAAAAATTTCCTAGGCAACAATCTGAATTTTTGACATTAATGGGAATTAGGAGCATGAATCGGCTTTAAAATGTTATCCATAATCAATATTTGAAAAAGTTGCTGGTGCTTTTCTTGCATTTTTTTTACAAACAAATGTTTTATCGTAAAGGCTAGTTTTTAAATTTTGCCATGAATATTCCATTTGTTATTTAACAGATACAAATTAATTACCTTAACTGAAAATAAAAATTACAATAGCAATAAAGAATGTATTCAGATTATTTGGAAAACAGGTACTAAACTTAACAGACATCACTACAAATAGAAATGGTCTGATAAGACCATATGTGCTGCTAGTGAACGTGGAAAGATGAAGAGATTCTGTGAATTTTGCTCTTCAGTGAAGTCTTGCTCAAATGGAAAGCAGTAAAGCTAAACTTAAAGGGTATCTAACTCAACATTTTACCAACAAAATGGCAGCAATATTGCCAGGCTTCAAAGCTGGAGAACTGAAAGTTTTGAGTGGTTGAGAGTCACAGGCTCCTCACAATTCTAAGGGTGGTAGAGATCTTTCTCGTATTTCGAATAAAAAGAAAGGAAAAAAATGTGAGTCTTCCAGAAACAGGGAACTAGAAATCAGAGCCCAGGCTCTAGATTTTGATTAAGCGTGAGACTACTCAAAGGGACCCAAATTACAAATGGAGTGAAATGGGCATCCCGTTACTTTTTTCAGTCTCCAGTATGAAAGTGCTATTTGAGTTGTGGTTTCTTCAGAAATGATATGACCAAATCCCTCTCTTATTTAGCACTGTTTCCTTACGTTCTTATAAAATGGTGTCAAATGTGTACATTACTAATTTTGATTCCTTTAGGTCGTCTTTCTATCTTGGGAAGCTCATAGGAATGATAATATCCATATGTAACGGTAGAACCTGCATATTGGCACTGCCAGTTTCAATCTGCTCTGGGTCAGACTTCTATTACTGAGGGCTAAAATCTTACACACGCCTGTGGAAAAAATATTTGGAAATCCTATTTCTGTTTGACAGTGGGAAGTGCTTGAGTATACATCACAAAGCAGCTGTAACAATCGGCTATACCTGCACCTGTCTTGGCTCTCAGATTTCTCAGTTCCCTCAGATGATCAAGCTGCCATCTTACACGTGATTTCACTTAAAATAACACAAGAATATTTTAAGTTTTGATTTATCCAGAGAAACATCAAAGCAAGCCATAAAAATTGTGTCTGTATTCAACACTGCAACATTTTGTGACACATAGGACCAAAACCTTGCACCAATGAGGCAAAAAAAGCAGGAGGCAAACATATAGTATGAAGGGGTAGTTAATTTAAGCCTCTTTTCATGGTGACTTCCACAAACATGCAATAATTTCTTTTCTATTATTATCTCAAATCTGCCTCTAATTTTGAAAATCTCATTCAAATGAAGAGACTAGATTTTCACCAACTTCTGCATGGCTGCTTGACCAGTGCTCTGCAGTTCAGAGTGAAAGATAGCAGGCATCTGTAATCGTCATTGTGTAGGATATTTAAACTGTAGGCAGAACTGTGATGTGAATGGAGGATAGGATTTATCCTTAGCAAATAGTTCCATTGAAGAAAAAAAAAAAAGTGATGAAACAAAGCGATATTTATTCCTGGGTTGCAAAAAGAGGGCTGTTTGTGCCAAACAAAATGAGTACTTGAACAAGACATATTCAGACTCTAATGCATATGAATCACTTTGTCCATGTTGCTTGATAGCACACCCGCGCATGATGTTGTTAGTGTCACTCTAGGCATGTTATGGATTTACTGTATTACATACAATGCAATTATTGATTTACATAAGTATTGCTATTTTTCCCCAAATGTAACAGATTTTAGCTTGAAAGGACTATAAACTGAGAGACTTGCTATAGTTTAAAATTGGCAGCTGGTCGGGAGATGAATGCCAGGCAAAGTGAGTGTACAGGAGGTTCCTGCTGTTTCCTCAGGGAAGCGTCCCTGGGTGAGACATCTGCTGTTCAAACTTCACCACACATTTTATCAGGTGACACTCTGTCGATAGCTAATCCAAATTTCTTCTGTTGTAAAATGTTCTGGTTAAATGAAAATACAACTTTCCCTTTTCTATTAAAAATGTCAAATCCACTTCACCACACCCACCCCCCCAAAAAAAATGTTTTATTAATGAATGTATCTTTTTATTGGTATTGCAAGTCTTATAAACAGTAACTTACTTTTCCATGCATATTCATAATTTTGTAGCATGAATCATAAAATTCAAACACATACGTGCACATTCTGTTCAAAATACTTATGCTGCATTTGCTACGTCAGTATCTGAACTCTCAGTTTACTTATCTGCGTGACGGCTCTTTTAGGCAAAGTACAATTGAAGCAGGTTCAATACGGGACTTAGAAAGCCAAAATTGTCATCGCCCCCCCCCCCCCCCCCCCCCGCCTAATGCTGAGAGATTTGCTTCCCACAGTATGCTCCAGAATCGCGAATGGGATTTCCTAAAGTGTACGTGGGAGTTAGGCATCCTTCTTGTCTTCCACAGGCAGTGGCTCTGGAATTTTTTCTGCACGGCAGCACTGCTTCAGCAGAAGAGGTGAAGAATGTTCCCACCCAAAATAAGCTCTAGCCAGGAGATTAAATGACTCTTGAGAGGTGGGAAATGAGAAGCTGAATTCCCTCAGGAAGAGAAAGAAACTACATCTATGTTTCACACGTCCTGACAAGAGCCTTCACCACTGGACTATTGTATAAAGGGGGCACGTCCTCTCTCTGTTTTAAAATAGCAGCTGCAGCTGCATTTGGTGGGGATTGCTCTTCTGTCTGCATACCAGATGCACTCTCAGAACCAGAGGGAGCCTTCCAGTCACCTTAGGTGGATGACCCTCTAGTTTCTGTTTTCCAGCTAGGCTTAAATACAAGATCGGTGACAAGCTGCTCAGTCATATTACTTTTGGAAACACCATGAAATCACAAACGTAGGCACCCACAGAACCTTTAAAGCTAGAAAGTAACATGCTCATGTGCTGCAGGCACCTTGAGGGTTAAGAAGCAGTGAGGCAGGAGTTTTCAGCAACACTGTTTTTGAATTAGATGTCTCTGTTATCTCTGTGAGAACTGGGGAAGAAGGCAGCTAACTAAGGTCACAGAGGGAGTCTGTGGCAAGGAACAGTACTGGATCCAGAAGTCTTAGGTTCAGCTACTGAACTATTGTTTTATTTTAATTGCTTAACTATTAAAAATGTTTCTGTAGAAGAAGTATACTTGCAAGAAGCAGTTGGTGATACATTCTACTCATTTTGGTGTGTTTTAGAAACACCGTTAGCATAAATCTTCTAGTGTGATTTGCACTTCACTTAATTTTATAAATATATAGACAAGCCTCAGTCTGCACATCAGAACCAGGAATGTTTTTGTATCAAGAACCTCAAATGAGAAAATCTGTAAATGAGTTGGCTGTTTTCTCATCTGTTCTGTGCCCCTCTTGCTGCCCCTTCTGCTGTCTAAGAGGAAACTGCTTTTTTTTCCTCCCTCTACCAGGTTCTGTCTCACAACTGCTACTGCTTGACTGATGGATGGAGGGACACAGTAGAAAGAAACACAACCTTAAATCTGTAACAGTCAGCAAATAAGCATACCGTAGCAAAACACTTCAAGAGAAAAAAACCCCAGCAGCTGAAATCGGAAAGTAATTTTACTCTGTAAAAAAAATCTTCACTCTGAGCACGTCAATGCCTTTACAAAGCCTTCCACTCACTTTAGCATGTATTTTGGGTATACCTCAGTTCCTCATCCTTAAGTTTTTCCTTGGCTCTAGCCAAGGCCCACTCCTCAATCTCTTATCATCTGCTCAGTTTTTTCGATGAAAACCCTTCTCAGTGTGCTTGCTATTCTTATTTTTGAGTTTTTTTTTTTCCCATGTCGCTTTCCAATTTCTTGAGTCGACTCAGCCAACCTTTTCCAAGCCTTTTCTTAGTACATGTCTCACTACAGAATAAGAAGATACATCACAAAGGCAAAAGCCAACATTTTAAGCTGCTGTTTATGAGAGTAGCTTTATTGACTTAATGGGTTAGCAAGGATCTGATCCCTTCAATTAAAGAAGGAAAAAGCCTCCCTCCCTCTGTCCCACAGTGTTCTCTGGTTTTGCTCTCAAGTAATTTACTGAGGATACTACTCGTATCACTTCCCCTGACACACACAGAGCTCAGAACACTAAGCTACCACCAAGCAATAGCAGTTAAGGCTTGGTCCCTTGACATTCTTTTCTGAATTGTTTATAAAGTACAAAGAAATGCCTGTTGAAAGAAGCCTTCTATGAATCCTAACTGTAGATTTTATATTATGAGTTTGATAGAACTAGAAAGGGAAAATATTGGATAACTTATTCAAATGTCCTCTTCTCTGCTGGACACTACAAAATATGTATTTCACAGATTCCACTTGCTACCTCCTGTGCTTCTTGGCTTTGAACTTATGTCTCCAGCACTTCTTTTCTACCCACGTCCATACAACCTAATTGCTGACAAGTTTATGCAAGGAAGTGAATGAAGATACAGGGTTCCAATTACTTTGGCAACTCAAAAGCTTGGAAGACCAACAGTGTATAAGACTTGTGGACCCTTTGAATAATCTGTTCATTGTGCTCATGATGGAAGGTGAACCTCAGCTCTTATATGAAGGTGATGGGGAACAGTTTTACAGACCACATGACATGCAGTGCATGGCTGACTTCAGTTACCTCTAAGCACCTCAAGTTCTGAACTCTTGTGTCTGGGGAAGTCACTTCAAACATACATTACCAATTTTATATTGCTTGCTTGGTTGAAATAAATAAGGAAATATCCTTGCATCTATACAAATCAAAATGAAATTGATATAAAATTGGTATAAAATTAATTACCAACCAGTTAATTAAGGTAACATCAAGAATAAAAAGATGTTTTCAAGCCTTTGTTCAAAAAGATCTTTTTTTTTTTTTTTATTTCAGCTGGATAACTAATACAGGGAGGGTCAAATCACTCCCAGCTCTAGGCTGTTATTACAGCTACATCTTTAGTGCCGATCGGGGAGTTTACTCAAATCATTGGTAATAAGACAATGGATAATCTTCTGTTCTTCAAATTGTTAATGTTTAGGTGATAACTAGAATATCTCCCTCAATAAAACAGGGCTTCATGAAATATTCAAATCCCATTCAAAATGGTACTGCTTGTTACATTTAAATAAAATAATTTTAATGATGATAATGTCACTCTTCTAGCTTAAACATTCAACTCTTCAACCAATAAAACACCCATATGATCATTTTAAGAGTAAGATTACTTAACCTAAGGCTTTTAGGTGTTTGCGACACTATTCTTTTAGCACTGTTCTCAAATAGATTATGTGGTTTTTATCAAACACACACCCACTCTTACCATCTGCTGGAAATTTATAAAAAGTATAAAAATGTTAAGGTAGATTTCCTCCATTTATAAAAACTGGGAGAATTTAAATCAAGAAAAAGACAGCTTAAGACGGCTGTTTCAGTTCTGAGGGTTTCTTTCATTTAGTAAGATGCTGATAACCATCTGAGGCTACAACAGCAGGCAATACTGACCCCAACCAACAGCAAATTGGAAAGGGTTAGTGAAAGACATGATGGCCTTCCCAGCTGCGACCCCACTGCAGAGCAAAAACCGTCATTGTGAAAGACATCAACTCACTTTAAAGGAAGTGGTAGGTGCTTCACACCAGGACGACAGAACAGTTGAGGATTGGAAATCATGGAGTCTAACCCCTCTGCTGAAAGCTGAGTCAGTTACAGCAGGTTGCTGAGGGCCTTGTCAAATTGTGCTTTGAAAGTATTCAAGGATGGAGACTCCATGACTTCTCCAGGCAATCTGCCCTGGTGGTTGACCATCCTCACAGTAAATGTGTCTCAGTAGAATATCTTTTATTTTGGTTTTTGCCCATTGCCTTGCCTCTTGTCCTTTCACGGGATACGGTTGAGAAGAGTACGGCTCCATCTTCTTAATTCCCCCTTCATCAAGCATTTATACACACTGATAAAACCTGCCTGCTCCCCCATGCCCTGACTTTCACTTCTCCAGGCTAAACAGTCCTAGCTGCCTTGACATATATCAGATGCTTCTACCCCTTTATATCTTTCTGGCCCTTCACTGAACTTGCTTCAGTATGTCCATGTCTTGTTTGTACTGGGGAGCCCAGAGCTGGACACAGCACTCCAGATTTCTCACCAATGCCAAGTAAAGGGCAAGGATCATCTCCATCAACTTGCTGACAAAGCTTTTCCGGATACAGCCCAGCATGCTGTTGGCCTTCCTTGTCACAAGACTGCATTGCTGGCTCATGGTCATCTTGTTGTTCACCAGGACCTCCAGGGTGTTTTCTGGAGAGCTGCTTTCCAGCTGGTTGTCCCCCTGCTTGTACTAGCACTTGAGGCTATTCTTGCCTAGGAGCAGAACTTCTCACCTCCCACTGCTAAACTTCACAAGGTTCCTGGCAGCCCATTTTTCTCTAGTCTCTCGGGATTCCTCTGAAGAGCAGCACACCACTCTGGCCTGTCAGTCACTTCTCAGCTGCAAACTTGCTCAAGATCTGAGCACTTCTGCCCCATCACTCAGGTCATTAATGAAGATTTTATGCAGTATGGGCTCCAGTACTGACCCCTGGGGTATGCCACTAGTGACTGTCCTCCAGCTACCCTTTGTAATGCTGATCACATCCCTTCAACCCAGCGATAAAACCAGCTTTCAATCCACCTCAATGGCCACTTCAGTCAGTCAATGAGGATGTTATGGGAAACAATGTCAAAAGCTGCATTAGAGCTGAGATAAACAACATTCACCAGTCTGCTCATTCATTGAGCAAGTCATCTTATTGTATAAGGCTATTAGGTTGGTCAAGCATCAGTTCCCCTTCAAAAATCCATGCTGACTACTCCCAGTCTTCTTGTTCTCAATATGTTTGGCAAAAGCTTCCATGTGATTTGCTCCATGACCTTCCCATGGACTAAGGCAAGGCTGATCAGCCTGTAGTTCCCTGGATCCTCCTTACCTTTCTTGTATATGGTGTTTATGGGAGTGTATATGGGAGTGGCATTTTCTCCCTTCCAGTCCTCAGGAACTTCCACAATTGCCGTGGTCTTTCAAAGATAATGAAGAGTGGCCTTGCAATTATATCAGTCAGCTCCCTTAGCACTCTTGGGTGCACCCCATCAGAATCCACAGACTTATGTACATCCAGCTTGTTGAAGTGTTCCACAGCCTGACCATCCTTTACAAAGGAGTCTTCATTTAGCCAGAATTCCATGACTTGGTGTTCCAGGTAAAGAGAGGAGCAGAGAAAGCACTGAGTACATCTGCTTTTTTCATGTCTGTCCCCTACCCCATCCAGCAGCAAGACCATTTTTTCCCCTAGTCTTCCTTTTGCAGCTGTTGAACTTGAAGAAGCTTTTCTTGCTCCCCTTTGCATTCCTCACTACAAGTGGGCTTTCACTTCCCTAATACTACACCTCTGTGCTCAGGGTCTGTATATTTCTCCTGTCCTTGGTTCCACCTCTTATATGGCATCTTTCTGCATTCCAATTTTATCATGAGCTCCGAGTTCATCCATGCAAGCCTCCTACACCTGACTGGTCATTGGCCAGCGTGCTAGCAAGGATGCTTTTGCCCCACTTCGGCAGGTGGTCCCATCTCTTCCTAGTAGTTCTCAATCCTCAAAGAGGGTTCTGACAGTTGTAAAAGCCAAATCCCTGCTGTCAACAGCACCTGAACAACCTGTTGTTGATTTTACATAATATGCTCACTTCTCCTGAAGCTCTTCACCCTTCCTGGCAGGATTGAGGATCAGCTACCTGGGCCCCAGTGGTTTTGACACATGGCTATAGAGCCCATTATACAGTTAATGCCCATGTGGAAAAGCAGCAGAGGATATAGCCCAGGATGAGCTTCAGCAGTCTCTGTAACATCCCGAGCCCCTGGCAAGCAGCAAGCCTCTCTAGACAGCAGGTCAGGTAGGAGGACAGGGACTTCATCCCCTGTATCAGGGACTCTTCCAATTCCATCACTCAGTGGCTTTCCTCTAGTACTGCTGTGTGGTTCAGGCCCTGCAGGCTCTGACCCTTTGTTGGACATTGCTCCCAGCCCCTTGTCTGCTACCTGGGCATGAAAGCTATTCTGTAATTACAGATGGAGTGGGACCCTTGCCCTGGTGCCAGAAGTCACAGACTTCCAGTGTTTGCCTGTAGAGGGATGAAACTGGGTTAATTAGCATTGATAATATACAACTGTGGGCTGGCTTCAGGGGTGTCAGGTTGGCAGATGTAGATAAGGTGCAGCTGGGGCTGATTAAGTTAAGTGGTTGCGAGCCAATGAAGAGAGAGCAGCCAAGGAAGAAGAAAGAGAAGCTATGCCCTGTATGGGGATGGAGGGGAATGAGGAGAAGGCAACAGAGGGACTGTATGAAGAGTATGCTGGTATGAGGTGGTAAAAGACCTTATTGTAGCTTGATAGTTTTGAGAGTGCTGTGATATTTGCTATCACAGCACTCTGTTTCCCAGTCTAGTAAGGACAGACTGTGCCTGTTGCTCCTGCGGTACAGGTTGGGGATTGACAATCTTGTACTTCCAGGGTGTCAGAGAAAATCTGACCAGTTCCTTTTGCTACATCTCTGACACTGTATTTACTGTGTGTTGACCTCCTTCCACAGCTCCTTTACTTAGCAAGAAACACATCACTAATGTACACCTCTTGCAGGCAAGGACACCGTCTCTCCCTTCCCCAGCCTCTGTGGAAGGCCCTAAGCCTCTCCAGACCTGGAGATCTGCATTGACCTGGAGATCTGCATCTTCCCAGCGCTTTGAGTTGAGATCTCACCCACTGAACTGTACCAGCATGCAGCAGGTGCTGGGAACTGTGTGCTACAGCGACCAAAACTTCAAACATCCTTTCATTGAGACTGGGGGGCAGAAGCTGCTAGAGCTTCCTTGAAGTCACAACCCCCATGGAGCTACCCTTTGCCGGCAGCAGAAGGCACCTTTAGCTTCTCCAAAGGATTCACAGGAGTTACTACCTGATTCCTGAAGAAGCTCCCAGAAGATATACAAGATCTAGAAGCAGAGTCTGGAGACTGTTGCACAGTCTGCTGCGTCTGTCGGCTGCCCCTGTTACTCAGGCAAGCCTACACTCAAGGTTATGGGATGTGCTCCTGGGATGCTGGGGTAAGAACAGTGTGGGAAAACACACTGACAGTTAGGTGAAAACAGGAAAGGTGAAACACAGGAGTCCTCTGCTTTTCCCAGTACAGTGTCTGGGCTGGTCCCTGAAGGCAAGAGTGATGTTACACATTAGAGCAGGCACAAAGTATAAAAGAGTGAGCAATGGCTCTGGAGACCAATGACTGGGATCCCGTAAACTGCTGTTATAGGATTAAGCTTTGATCTGGACAAATGTTTCTCTGGATTAGAGAATATGAGTTTTGATATGGTAGAAAGGGGGAGGCCTTAAGGAACTGATAGTGGTTCTGTGTTTTTCAGAAGGAAAGATGATCTGGTCAGTAACTGAGGATCTTAAGAGATAAACTTCAGGTGTGCTTCGATACCTAAGCCAAAGAAGAGTCCCCCAAGATTTCTGTGTAACAATTTACATGCTGGAAAATAACTCATCATATAGCCTGAGCAGCTTAATACCTACAATTTACATAGGTTAGTTTACATCCATAAAGTAAGTGAGCCGTTGCATTGATCCTCCAAGAACTGATCTAACCTGTGCTTTCAAAATACCCAGTGAACTAATCTCTAGATGCTGCAATGTTTAATTTCCCAGTACCTGTATCCCTTTACAACTCCTCTTCAGAGATACAATTTTTCCTATATTCATCCTGAAACAGCAAGCTGAATATTCATTTAGTTTTTTAAAAAAATCCCTTGGCTTCCTTGACATTTCCAGCAGTTCACTTACTTTTTTTTCTTTCTCCTCTCTCATTCATTCATATAAACACATACACTTTGCACGCTTGTAAGATTCTGCTCTTCCTCTTGTGTAGCATGCATAGAACCTTAATTATCATATGAATACTTCAGTTTATGAATAACATACATTATTTAACATAAATATCATGCCCCACAGTTGTTCTGTGCATGCAACACAAAAAGAGGTATTGACTTTGAAGGTCTCAGTAAAAATATAATGTAGATAGCATTTGTTTATTTAAAAATGTCTTTTCAGTAAGGACTAAGCAGTTCCAAGCATTAATAATGAATATTTACCTAGAAAAAATTACAATGTAAGAACTCTATTGCCTGAAGAACAATCTT
This sequence comes from Falco naumanni, assembly GCF_017639655.2. Classification (NCBI taxonomy): domain Eukaryota; kingdom Metazoa; phylum Chordata; class Aves; order Falconiformes; family Falconidae; genus Falco; species Falco naumanni. The sequence goes on along the minus strand of NC_054060.1, from coordinate 55,779,693 downwards.
AATTAGTAATAGTAGTCCATAACTTAGTGTCAGAAAATGCCTGCTGCCTTCTTTAAGTACGTATGGAGCATAATTACACTACTGTTGGTCAAATTAGGTCACTTCCTTTGAGGCTTTGTAAATATCCAATGTTATCTTTTTCACCTATGCAGCTAAGACTGATTTTAGGTATTTTGTTCCTTGTTGCAAGCCTCCAGTAAAGACAGAATGATCCTTGTCGCCTTCTAGGCTGTATTCTGGTCTCTGTATGCCAGCTCTGCCACAAGGGTGGGAGCTGCACATCTGTATTTTAGAAGAGAATATAATCCCTAGGCACTGTGTTTTAAAATCAAGCAGTAAATATTCTTCCCAGTTGGAAACAGAATACATTTAAACTTGTTAAAAAGATTGTTTACAGAAGCTGGTGAAAAGAGTAGGTAGTATTTATTTTAATTATTTATTCTTTCATTCATTTTCAAAGCGCTAATGAATCCTTCCCTTTCTCCCTGCCCCACCCCCCAAAAAAAAAAAAAAAAAGAAAAGGTTGTTTAGGACAAAAGTAATATTGACAAAAATGGATCAATATTTTCATTTTGCTAATGTTGGGATCCTGTGAAGATTATTCTTTGGTATCCCATAGAGTGTTGTGACTGTTGCCAGCACTTAAAGCTCTCACAGGTAAACCCCTATCTTCTTGATTTCAGAATTACCTTTGAAGAGGTTCCCTTTGTGTGTGAGAACACCTAGTCTAATGAGGTCTGCAAGTGTAAATTCTAGCAACTATTTATGCAGGTGATAGTGTTCAAACATATGGGTACAGCTGCCTTTGAGTACACAGACAAAGGCTTTCCCATCTCAGACCCTCAACATTTCATGCATTTCAGACCAGTACATAAATCCTGTGAAATAAAGGCTAAAAAAAAATCATTTAAAGTGAATGCTTAACTTAGGGTCTATGTTATGTCAGCCGTGGGCTAAAAAGGAACAGTCTTTTGTAGAGAGAAGAGTCACGTGCCCACTGTTTTGAAGAATTTTTGCTTCTTCGCTGTGTGGGATTCTGTTAAAAGCAAGAGATGGAGGAAACAATTTTTTTAGCCATGCTCAAGTTTTTGCTACTACTCAAATATCCAGACCCAGTATATGGCACTTCAGTACTGGGAAACTGAATTAAGAATAAAATTCTAAACATCTTCTGAATTTGCATCAAGCCTTTTAAAATATACTCTTGTAGTTTAATCTCTTCTTGTTACAGTTCCCTTTTCCAGCATTTACAACCTTGTTCATGTTTTATACAATGTCAGATAGCAAGTGTCAAGAGAAATTTAAAATTATAGTTCATTTACTCTAGTTAAACATAAGGAAGCAAAAGCAATTACCAGAGCAAAATGATGGAACTAAAGATTCTTCTTGCAACCTAGTTAGGTATTTAGTGTTTGATGAGTGTTGCAAAAGATAAATATATTTTTCAGAGAGGACTGTATCAATCTGCAATCATGAATGGAAGCCACTGAACATGATTTAGATATCAAATATGTGGCTTGCAAACAATTATCAGTCTTGGAACAAGAGGCTGGAGTTAGCTGAGAGTACAATTTTTCTTTGTTCCTCAAAAGATATTTTTTCTTTAAGTGGTAAATAATGTCTTATGAAGCAATTTGATATTTATTAATGAAAATATTCTTAAAGATTAAATATTAAAAGAGATCCTGCAGATGTTCTATAGAAGTTATGTATATATATAATCCTACATAAACAGACTAAATGCATTCTTGTATAAGGATAAAATGTTAATTAGTTTAGTTTAATTACAATCTTACTACATGCTAGAAGTTAAAATTTAGTGGATTGGTGATTCATTTTGATTGATCATAAAAAGTGAGCATAGATATTGTTGTGGTGACTACCCTAAACTGTATGCCATGTGCATCTGTAATTTAATCTGTGATTCATACTATATGGCACATTACACACAACAAATTCTTTTTGATTGTTAAATATAGAGAACCTAAATTCATCTAAGCCTTACTTATAAATATCAGATGCTCTATAAGAATGAGTTATAAATGCAATGCTGTCATTATTTTGACGTGGCTTACTGTAGTAACAGTCAGCTATATTCAGTTTAGGTTTACTGTGAGGTTATAGCAAGGCAAATAATTGTGCTGCCCTGGAAAAAAAGCATTACAGAAGAGCAAAGGCTCTTCATTAAAATTCAGAAAGACTGGGATGGTAGGAGAGGAGACTGATTTCCTGAAGTTTTTTTCTTCTAAGTATAGCATGCTTCTTTATACCAGTTTCCTTTGGGCTTATTTTATTTTGCCACTGACATTTGCAGGCAGAAGGAAGAACTAAACTTAACCCCTGCTCCCTGCTCATCTGCCCAGCTGCAGTACAAGAAAGATTCACATTAACGTGGAGAAATTCAAGGGACCTTGTCCTCTTTACTGCTCTTTGTCTCACACATTCTGGCTAGTCCCTCCTTTCCTACCACAGTGTGGGTAAGCAACCAGAGAGCCAGGTCTCCACACACTCCCCGTTCTACCCTTGCCACTTGCACCAGTGGGATATTTCATATCCAGCCTCCATACTTCAGGTCTAGAGAAGGGTAGCATGCTTCTCATGGAGTCCTCATGAAACAGATGACCTCTTAGGAGTCAACATGCTTTGATCCAGTTTGGGGGGAGGATGATTTACATGTTTAATTTTTAATGTTAGAATTCTTTTATAAAAATTAGAATAAGCTCTCTCTACATGCATGAAGAAGTTAAGGGCAAGTAATACACTGGTTAGTCTGTTGGGTAGTTGGGTATTTATGATAAGCTTATAATACATTTGAGAAGTGCTACATGTACAATGACATTTTTTTGAATAGGTATGCAAATATTGTTCAGTTTCCACCTTTCTTTAATATGTCAAAAACTTATTTTATTTAAATAGCAGCCAAAGCAAACATGTTTGCATTCCTTTTCTTTGCCCATATAGGGATACAGTTCTTTTTGCAGTGAGCTGTTACAACTCCTCACATCACTAAAGTCTATTCAAGCATGCATAAGGGTACCTCAGCTCCACCTCCATCTCTGAATGCCTCCCTATTTTTAGATGTAGCAAAAATGTACAGAGATTTTAATATCTTCAAATATCTAACTGCAGAGAAATGCAAGATCATTTGGAAATAGTGTGATAGTCATATTCTTACCTGTGTAACCAATATATGTTTCAAGGTTTGAGACATTATTTGGTTTCTAATGTTGTAACTTGTTTTAAATATAATCTTTGTTTTTTCTTTTAGAGAGGAAAAATTATGACTAGCTACTTATACATATAGAGTGCAAAAGAAAGGGAGTCAAATGATAAAAACAGGGACACATGACAGAGCCAAAGCATTGTAAGTTCTCAGTTGCATTAAATATACATAAAAGTTGTATAAAAGTTGTATCACTGCTTAGAAAGTGCTTTGCAGCCACTACCATCTGTCTGTATTGTTGGTGTTCATAAGGTTTAGTATTTTTTTCTGGGGTCTAGCCAACCCGCTTGTGTTTAATAATCTGCTGTCCTTTTATACTTTACTCACCAATCATTCACATTCTGTTGCAATACCAGCAAAACTTTAAACAACTACTTCTCATGTTTAATTCATGTTGGGGTCATTCTCAGATGGTCTTAGAATGCACCCATTCACTACAACCTTCTTAAAATAGCCTTTGGATATACAAACTTACAGACTCTTTGCTCATTTTCCCAGAAGGAAGCCTTCCACTGTACTGTATTTCCACTGCACATAATGCAAATTGGGGAAAGAGGGAGGAAAAAAGTGAGACACCAGGTTCCCATGCAGATGTTCTGCACCTCTTTTCCATGGTCTTCAAAATTAGTCCTCTAGCTAGTGTACAGTATGGAGAGAGAGAGAGAGAGAAATGTATATTTAAGAGAAACAAAGCTGTTCATTTTTCTAAGAAATAAAAAATAAATACATAAAATTTCCCCACCTCCTGTTACACTAACATAAATCCACTGGTATAGATTGGTCTTTTCTGGGGCCAGTAGAGACATGCAAAAACTACAGACTGTTTTCTACAGCCTTTTGCTATGCTTGTTAGGATTATGTAAAAAGCACATTTCTTTTCCTCCATTTCCTACTACTGACTTAATCATACACAACAGATTATGAAATTAGGTGGGGCTTGAAGATTTTTTGCTAAGATTCACCTATTTTTTTTTTCAGTAAATCTGATCAATGAAATAAAGAGGAATTCAGTACCTAATTCTTATATGTGAAATAAGAAAATTCCTAAGAGGTCTTTGTGGTAGGACATACACTTCCTTGTATGGAGAACAATTTTCCTGGACACAAGTGTGGTGCTGCAGAGTGTCTGGCACCAAGAACCTCTGATAGAAAACAGTAATGAAAGCTCAGACCCATTGTACTCTTTCAGCTTTGTGACTCTTTGATTGTATTTAATAGATGTCGGAAAGATCACTATCTGTGCAAACACTTTGAATATTTATAGTATGACATGGAGGTGCCCTGTGTCTTTACTATCAAATATATATATATATATATATATATGAAAGACAAGTTCAGTGTTCCATGAAATGATGCACTAATCTCCAGAACTCACATGTGATTTGGGCCATATTTTCATCTTCATGCACCTGCCATTGTAAAAGCAATTTCACCCTGAAAGTAAACCTACAAAATATATACATTTCAGTTACAGCCAGAAAAGTCTTACACAAAAATAGATATTTTGTTTTGAGGTAAAATTGACCCAATCCTTGCAAAATGTCTTAACTTCTTTCATTTGACTTCCTCTCTGTAATTATTACTTATTGCTTTATCATAGCAATATGGGACTGTTGGGATATTTAGTCCTTCTCTTTTTGTAGATTGTTTAGTCAATTCCTGAAGATGCTTGTGGATTTCCAAAAATCATTTTAAAATCTAAAAAGATATAGAATAAATATTTAAATATAAACACTACAAATATTAAAACAGCATATATGTAAAAATTGGATAGAACTGTATGTCTTCTGTACTTTTCTTCCAAAATCTGATGTTGTAGTAAAAGCATTGGTTGCTTCCCAAAGTGTTTGACATTTTTGTTGGTTAAAAATTTATTTAGATTCATTTACTGTTTAGAAATAGTCATCTGAAATGGTGCAATTTGAAACTTTTGAAAAAGGGTTTAGAAGGGTAGAAAATGAGAAAAGAAAATTGAAAAACTTTTGGAGAAATAAGTAGATCTGCATATGTCAGATCATATACCACTCTCACTGGAATTAGAGAGAACTGTCTATGATGGCAAATTTTTTTATCCTGTTTTATCTGCCACAGGATTTGTTATTTTTTTCCTGAAGCACTTGGAAGTCTTCATGGTCAGAACGAGAACCATGGACTAAACCTGGTCTGGGCACGTGAAAGTTCTAGCAAACACTGTAATGTTCCCATGGATGGCCTTGTTTTAGAAACCACTGCCACGCAACAAGGGTTAAGACTTGGTAAAAGCATTGAACCAGCTCTTGTTAGCTGTATGCCTGTTATAGCTTTCTGTCAGAAAAATTGCTCACTACTGTTCTATCAGCAGCAGCAGCAAAAGTAAAAACACTACTGCAGTTACAAATCCAGTATTTCCCGGCTGTTAATAGCAACCTTGCTCTGAGCTATACCATGGTTAAAGTGTCAAAAACTATCAGAACCTAGATTATAGTAAAGATGCAATTAATATTGCAGCAGTCTTTGCTGTGGTGCAGCAGTACATGCACCAGTCAGTACAGGCTGGGGGTGACCTGCTGGGGGGCAGCTCTGTGGAGAAGGACCTGGGAGTTCTGGTGGGCAGCGAGTTGCCCATGAGCCAGCAGTCAGTGTGGCCTGGTGGCCAAGAAGGCCAGTGGGACCCTGGGGGGCATTAGGGGCAGCATGGCCAGCAGTCGAGGGAGATGATCCTGCCCCTCTGCTCTGCCCTGGGGAGGCCACATCTGGAGTGCTGGGCCCAGTGCTGGGCTCCCAGTTCAAGAGGGACAGGGAACTGCTGGGGAGGGTCCAGCAGAGGCTACGAAGATGCTGAGGGGACTGGAGCATCTCCCTGATGAGGGAAGGCTGGGAGAGCTGGGCCTGTGTAGCCTGGAGAAGAGAAGACTGAGAGGGGATCTTATCGATGGCTACAAATATCTTATGGGCAGGTGTCAAGAGGACGGGGCCAGGCTCTTTTCGGTGGTGCCCAGTGACAGGACAAGGGGCAACGGGCACAAGCTGCCACACAGGAACTTCCATCTGAATGTGACGAAAAAACTTCTTTACTTTGAAGGTGACAGAGTGCTGGGACAGGCTGCCCAGAGAGGCTGTGGGGTCTCCTGTTCTGGGGACATTCAAAACCCTCCTGGACATGACTCTGTCAACCTGCTGTAGGTGACCCTGCTTTAGCAGGGGCTTGGGCTAGATGATCTCCAGAGGCCCCTTCCAATCCTGACCATGCTGTGAGTCTGTGATTCTTTGATGGGAAAGTTTTCCCATAGATCTGTGGTCTAGGCAGGACCCATCAAACCTTGGAAAAAAAATGGAAAGGATTCTGTTGTAGGCATCAGAATTTATTGACATTCAAAACAATGCATCTCATTTGAGTATTACATGCAATGGTAATATTATTTAGGTAAGAAAATCAAGTGTTTCTATGTAGACAAATGCTAGATTTACTGACGTGGTCTTTTTATGACATGAATAAGGCAAGGACCTAGTATGTGATTGGAGCTTTAAAGATGGTAATTAGTGCTGTTAAAGCACAAATGAAAGGGATTTTTGTCTATTTTTCCTAAATATGTCTGATTTCCTCTTCAAACACAAACACAATAAAATCCAGAGGATGAAAAGCAGAAATCTAAACCCAAATTTTTTTTTTTTAGAAGTCTATATTTGATTGGTTTTTTTTTTTTTTTTCACTGAAAGCTGAAATGCTTTAGGAAATGTTCAGGCAAGAAATGAAGGCATGGACAGCTATTGATCCTGGAGTTCACAATTGCAACGTCGCTTCCTGTTGTCTCTTCTGTCCCTCACACCCAAGAGTTGTGGATGATTGTGTCCTGCGTATTACCTCTGGTCTTAGGATGCTGAAGCCACGTGCTGAATATGCAGATATTATCAGAAGACCTTCCTCTTACCTCTTACTCAGCTTTTCTACCTGCTCTTATGAATCCCCTGCAACGTTTATTAGGAATTCTCAGCAATGCCCTTCTGCTGCCTGGGAAAAATTATTTAAAATTTTCAGTGACTGGCTGACTGTCAGAATTTTCTTTATTAATGCAAGGAAAGGAAAACGATGATTTTTTTTTCTTTCCCTTTTTCCCACTTTATACGTCAGCTAAAACTAAATGAAATTAAGCAGAACATGGGGGTGGCACTCCTGCAGCCTGAGGAATTTCTCCCTGCCAGATATCATAAGCCAGCCGCAAAGAAAGAGAATCCACAGAGTTTTTTTGCAGGAGAAAGTGATAACCACTTCATATCTAGATTATTTATAAGGTTCACCTACCTATACTGCATGTCTGGTATCTCTTCCTTATGAGGAGAGTAAACTGGTGTTGCTCAGTTGAAGCTGGTGTTGTAAGCTGAAGACTAACAAATGAAAATCTGGCCCTTGATGCGTGGCACTTAAAACTAACCATAAGAGAAAAAAGGATTGAAAGCCAGTTGTGATAAGAAACCATCAAAAATCAGAATTAATGGGCATAAATGTACCTAACTGTCACTTTCATATAACATAGTGGCTCCACCTTCTGCTGTTCTGTTAGGATGGCATACTAACCTGTGAGAGGTTGTCTTGGGGAATATAAACAGCAGAGGGTTGCAAAGGGCTGCTAACTGGTTGCCCCTTTTATGATCAGTTTCTAGGAAGCTGTTTCTTGTCATCTCACTGTTGATGCATTTCTGACAAAATTCTCTATGGGGTACCTTCTGTTACAGATAAAATGTATCATGTTTATTACTTCATGCAGTCCTTCTGTGGCATTTATTCTGCACTCATGTGAAAGTGTTCTCAGAATTGAGAGGGAATGGCAGATAGCATTAAAATTTATACCAGAAGAGTGAATTGTATTTAAATAACTCTGTACTTCTAGTTAAATAAATAAAAGCTTTGGATGTTACAGGCCAGTTCTTTAGCTGGTGTAAACTGGTTTCTGCTTCTCGCCAGCTGAGTATCTGACCCATTGTGTTCAGGCTGGATAATGCAGCAGCAGGGAAATGCAGACTTATATGTCAATTGAGAATAATTCAAGTGGATAGATGACTCAGAAGGACAATGCAACAGCCCTGTATAGCTATTAATAAGGCTCCTTCAGTTGATCATCTCTGAAAGAGTTAGAAACATGTTACTTTCATGTGAAGAGCTCTTGACTCTTAACAGCCAAGAGCACTTCACATGAAATGTGAATGCATGTTGAATGTTTATTCTTTCATTAAATCATTCTTTGCTATTATCAAACCAATGCATTGTTATGGGATTTCCTTTTACTTTCAGCTATTTCTAGGTTTCAATACAAGTGTGGTTTGCTGTTAGTACTTGACTAATTATACTATTGTTGGTGTATTAGTTTAATCTAAGCCTGTCACCTTGGCTTTCTGTTGTCATGCACCCCATTCATTCAACAGAGTCTTCAATGGATTGGGCAAATGGCAGATGTTGAAACTATCTCACTACTGTTTTATAAATGCTTGTGGAATGATTTATAATCTAATGGAATCTCAGAAGGCACTTGTTCAAGGAGCTGCTCATGTTCACCGTAATGAAACGTAAATAAGATTTTGAGCAATAAAAACTTCACAAATGTACAATAATTGTTTACTTGAGAGGTTTTGGGGGGGCAAGGTGGTGTTTAAAATCAAAATAATGGCAGTCAGGGTTTTTAACTTGACCTTCAGATAGAGAAAATAAGTGTTTTCCTTGGTTCCTGTGGATGTTCAGCTCTCTTAGACTGAAAAACTGTGTAATTGAACTGAAATGCCAATTATTATATATTTAAATATATGACATTGTGCAAAATCCTACCCTTTCAACAGTAAGGCTTTTTAATTTCAGATCATTACATTTCTGCTACTGATTTTTATCCCCCTGTTAGTAGCAGTGGTGGAATGCCACATGTAGATGAGGCATGTTTATTTTAAATACCAAAGGTGAAATACAACAAGAGACTCGAGTTCTCAAAAATTAAATACCACCACTGTATTCCAAATCAGCTACCTTCTAATTATCAGCTTAGGTGGGGAAACAATTCAGAAATCCTACTTTTTCACTCAGGTTTGATACCAAAAAATCAGTAATAATACTTCATCAGTCACTTTTAAAGATTTCCAGGTGCTGAAAATGAAGGCCTGAACAAAAGAAAGAACACAAAGCACCACTTCCCACTTCTTTAACATTGCGCTACAATGCTGCTTTCCTTCTTGCACAGTTCTTTTGTGTGGGGCATTTCTTAGCTGCATGATTCTTGCATTCCTGTATGCACAGTATTCATTTCAACACAATTCTTAAAAAGAAAAAAAGATATAAAAATAGTACCAACTTCTTGCATTTCATAGCACAGCTGACACATTGAGCCAGGTTTGACCCAGCAGGTGATGTAGCTCTGTTGATATTGACTCCAAGTATGCAAAAGATCAAACAGGGATATTCAGTAATTGTCTTAGCTTCTTTGGTTTCCTGGTAAAATCTCTGAATGGTCTACTCCTATACATCTTTCCAGCTACTGTTGCTTAATTACTGAATTGGAATCCAAGAGCACACAGGGAAAGAAGGGAATATTTCCAGTTTTCTATTAAATACTGGTCAGTATGTGGAGTCACTTCCTTACCAGTGCATGTCTGTCTACCAGTGTGGACACAGAACTGGTATTTGGCAGCGTCAATTTGGAGAGCAGTGCGAAGATAAATATAGCTGATGAACTGGATTTGTAGAAATCTAAATAACTTTGTAAGCTACAATTATATAAAGTTAACCTTTTCTCTAAGGAAAATATTACTGTCTTTATTGTCTATTATAGCAAGCCCAGGCTAACATATTACCTTAATCACAATCAGGGATGCCATGTTATAATTTTACCTTTCTTTTCCTGCTTAGAAATCTCCTCTGAGTGAAATTTGTGGGGGATTTGCTGAGGCCCAGCAGCCAAGTCAAAGCAGTGGTTCTGACCAAACTGCTTGGACATGACAGACAAGTAACCACAAAGCAGGCACAGAATGACTGTGAAGGTGCTCATGAAAGCATCAGATACTTTATGCAAGCATTGCTTGATGTGGATGCCTAGATTTCTGCTTTGTCTCTTCCAGAATAAAAAATGAGCCTTAGTAGTAATAACTGTGCTTGAAATGTGATTCTGTATTTGAAAGATTAGGTGTTCTTACCATTGCTATCAACAGTATAGCTGAAACCAGAATATCAATGGCATTAAATATTCCTTATGGAGATGCAGCCTGAATTTAAGATAAGAATGACACCCATGCTAATGGAGTATTACTATTTATTGGAATATGTTAGCCCAAGACACAGCTGAAGCTCCTGCTGTTATACTTCTGTGGCAATGGCACCTAGATAAAAAGGACTGATTCTGGCAGCTAAGTGCACGTGATGTTGTAAGTTAAAGCAGCATGTGACACCATCCAGTAAATACTGGGCACAAATCTTTCTGCTGTGATAGTACTGTTGACATGCAAATACAATGAGACATATGCTTTGTTTTGATTTTTCTTTTAAATACAAATCAAACTTTGTAAACCTTTTAAAAATGTATGCTTATGAAAGCAGAGAGTAATGAAATAGAATATGAGCATAGTTATGGTAAATCATCGTATAATATGCAATAGTTTCAAGCTACTCACACGTCACTTCACCATAACATTTGCAGTGTAATGAAATGGTCCACAAATGATTAATATTCTTAAGTGCTTTTCTTTTTCTCTTAAGTGCTTCCAGGCAGAAAAAAGAAATATATCGCATTATCAGTGTTTGTGTGTAGTTAGTGTCACAGTCTCTATTGATTTTTACCTCATGTTACAAATGCACATTAGGAGGTTTTATCTGTATATGATAAACAAATTGGGGAATGTATCTTGAGCTACATCTGTAGCTGGTATAAATGGTGGTAGCACCATTGACTTCATTTGAATTATGCTTATTTACATGGGTTGAGTATGGGTCCCTTGTCTTCCAAGTGAACTGAGAATATTCAGTACAAGTAATACTTTATCTCCCTGTCATTTAGATGTCTCTGGGGACTCTGCTTCTGTTCTACTCCCATGACTTTCTCTTGTATTTCTAATGATTAAAAATACTTTCTCTGAAATGAAAAATTAACAGACCTTGAATATCGGGGAGACGTTAGCTTTTTAAAAGTGTCTGTGACTTATTTTATTATTGTACCTTTCTATGTAGGTAACATTACAGGGGTTAGGGTTGTATGAAATTGCTTGAGTCTAAAAATGTGGTATGTCTTTCACAGCAGCCTTTCACTTGGTCCTAGTCTATAGGTAGGCCCTGTATTTTCAGCACTGCCAATTTGTAGATATTAAGTATTAGCTCACAGTTCTGCTAAAACCATAGCCTGTATAGTTACTGCAACTGAACTCCAGTGTGGAGAGCATTACTGAAACCTGAAGGGTGGCCCGAAGAAGTGAATTTTCAGTTCAAGAAACAAAAAGAAAGTTTCTAATTCTGACAACTGTTACAAGAGGCTTGAAACTGATCTGTATTTTCAAAGACAGAGAGATATTCAAAACCCAAAACTTGTACTTTTGGGGAGAAGGAGCAGGAGGGTGAATGAAAAAAATGGAAAACTCATGATAATTAAGCCAAATCTTAGCAAGGCTGAAGCGTCTTCCTTATGCTGCTTTTTCTGCATTTGTTCTCACCATAGATTCATGAAGAATTGGAAAAAGAATCAGGAAAATTCTGGCAGAGAAAATATAGCGAAGAAGCAAGCCAGTCTTGGCAGATTTCAGTTAGCAGTAGGAATGTGGAATTCTTGTTGGTGCCCTCTCATTAGGTAATGGTGTCTTTTCCAAGTGAAGAGACTGAAAAAAAGTCCTGCTACTATTGCTGTGAAAAAGAGAGGGAAGTCTTTGCCATGACACTGAAACTCCATTCATAAGCACACTTTTTGTTTGATTAAAGATCCTCATTTCACTATGAAAGAGTAAAAAAATATTGAATAGCATTAGTAAATAAAGTAATACCTTTTAAAGATTTAGAATTTTTAAAATGTATGTACATATGTAAGCGTATGGTTATTGTATGGAAGCTGGAAATCTGTTTAGAGAATGAATAGGAAATCCTCCAACTTTACAGGAGTTTTTGAGAGCAACAGGTCAGAAACAGTAGGAGAAAAGGGCAGGAGGTGAGTTTGCAAAAGGGCTCATGAATAAAGGGTTTTCTCAGGCTGCGTTGCTGGCCTGTGAAGGAGGTCTGCTTTCCTTCACAGTGAGAGGAGATAGAAAAAGCCCTGGTAATGAGTCAAGGGAAGGCTGAAACAAGGTTACTTATCTTGGAGGATATATCAGCAAGTGCCTGTTTTTCAGTACAAATATAGAAAGACTTGTTTAGATATTGCCCAAAAGCTTGCAAAAGTACAAAAAATTATTCAGCTAGGTTGGTATTCTAAAGTCTCATGGAGCAAGTCAAGTGAAGCAAGTACACATTACATCAGCCAAGAGCCAAATATGACTCATAGATACACTCCCAGATAAAAATGAAACAAAATCAAGAAGGTGCATATTTGCCTACATGACTAAAAATGGATAATGCTGTTTTGTAAACCTGCTTCATCATATAATGGAAGTAATGTTGAGTGGAAGTTCCTCTGCTAGAAAGAGTTGGTCAAATGTCTAAACTGGGAGCTGTGGCCAGGATTAGAAATGTCCGTTGTCTATGGTGCTTTGGAGATGAATCTGGAAGGAAAACAAGACACCCCTTCACCTATTCCAATGTCAGAGGCTTTGAATGACAATACCACTTCAGTGTGAGCAAAAATGGAATACACTTTTTTTCCCCAAAATTTAAAATTGTTTAGATAATACCCAGTATTGTTTTTATAAATTGTTCTAAGCAACACCGACATTGTAAAATATTTTTAACAGAAGATAGCAAAAATATTGCTGCCCTACAGTGCTAAAGCAGAGAAGCACAGAGAAGTGACAAACAGGGCAACTATATCACAAACTGCATGTAGCAATGCACTGTCAGACTCAGCATTCGCAATCCTTAATGGAAATGACACTATGTGTTTTCTTCTGTGATACCATGATGAGCCTTTGAATTGACAGAGCAATGAGTGCCACGTTGTCTAAAGATTAAATGCAATCTGATTTTCATGCACAATCAGCTCATTTTGTTGATATTGTGCCCAGCAATGTTCTATCAAAAGGAAGAAGAGATCTAAAACAAGCTTGGCAATGGAATGCAGTTATTTTCTATTACATTGGCACTAGACCTTTTTATTTTGGAGCTTGCAGAGATACATCTATCCAGAAGCTACTTTGAGAATACATGTTATTAGCCAAGACCCAAAACCATTAAAATGTAATATAGCACTATACAATTAATGTATTAAATATTATAAATAAATTTACATAAAATGGGGACTCAACAATATCCCACTATATATTAACATTTGAAAACAAACATCCCATAACGCAGATGTGGTTATACATGGTGAGCAAAGGACAAAGTGAGACACACATATAAAAATCATCTAAAGTATGAACTGATGCACAGTCAAATTATACACTGCAAGGTTACTAATTCACAGAGCATAGTTTGTATCTTTGTAGAGAAGCTACAGTGTGTGTTACATTTAATTACTTTCCCTGTGGCTTTAAATTGAGTAGGGTTTTTAATATGTAGTTGGAGTAGAAAAGAGTTGATTCTTGACTGTAGTTAATACATGTTTGCAAAAAGACTCTTTTTTGCTTGAATAAATGTAGCAGTTAGCATATGAAACTAACCTACTAAAACCCATATGATAAAGGTTTGATTACTTAAGGGCTTTTTATAAAGCTCATGAAAATCGATAGAAATATCATTTATTTCAGTAATCTTTGAATCTGGGCTTATGCAAGAACGCCTACTATAAAATAGTATAATAGTATAACAATGTCTAAAGAAAGTATAGTGCAGGTTTAGAACTGTGCAATTTTTACAGTTTTTTTGACTAGATCCTGGCATTACTCAATGTTAGAACAACATTGAGAGCTAATGAAGGTTTGAAAAGCCAAACACTTGGAGTCACGGTCAATTTTTTATGGTCATTGATCAACAGTTTGGCATTTTTCTTAGCATAAAAATACTGAGATTTGATAAATAAAGAAGTTAAACCCATTAATCAGTAACAGCTGTAGAATATCTAACATGACTCTGCGCAAAGGCTTTATACATGGGGCAAACAAACTTCATGAGAAGAAAAAGCAAAATCCTCCTTTCTGTTTTATAGAAGGGATTTTGGAATTTTTTTTCAGAAGTGGCCCTATAGCATTTTGCACAGAATAATATAACATCTGTATTAAGAAGACCATAGTTGTTTTTTTTCTGTGGATTAATCTTCACTCAACCTGCTAGAATTTGATATTTTGTAAGCAATACAACATAATCACTGTTTCCTTCTGTTGTCCCAGAAGAAAATTTTTGTTAATGTGTAAAAAAGATACCTTATCACATGAGTAGATCTGTCCCTTCTTATTTCCTCATTTTAAGTTTTTGTCTACATTAAAAAAAAAAAAAAAAAAAAGAGCTGTGGCACAGACCCAGAAGGAGCTCTGCAGCACATGTGAACAGTCTGTTGTGCCGAGGAGACTGGGCCAAATTTGTTCTTGCTGTAATTTCGTTGAAGTCACTGGAGCTATTAATGGGGACGAATGTTGCCTTTTATCACTTTTGACTTTGTATGCTGTGAGAATTAGATTTCACAAATTTTTGAGATTTCACTGGCTGGGCTAAAAATAATGCAGTGCACATTTTTTTCCTCTCCGATTAGTATGCGAAATGTAATGCACCTTTCAGTGAGGAGGATATTAGACTTGATAACATAATGTCTCCAGTTGCAGAATCTTTGGAAAAAGTAGTGATAGGCCATTTTCTATATGTAAAAATGGGCAAAATGAATACACTTGCTGGTTATTAAGAAAAACGGTCAAGTACGTGGTTTATAAAATTGACCAGTGGCTGGGAACAGGTAATATCTATCCAATGAATTTCCTGACTGGAAAATGAACGTACCCATTTTTCTCAACTCTCCACTTCAGTGAGGTAGTAAAATGCCTAACTTTAAAAAGTATATTCCTTTAGCAAAATATCCCATATATTCAGGACTTCAGAGTTATCAAATACAGCTTTTTAAGTTGTAAAAAGCACCTGCAAAGTGCACAACTATATCTTTGAGACTTTCTTAGCCTAATTTGTATACCCACGTTTTAATACCTGTAAGCTTGACATTCTTTGCAACTTTGAGAGGTCTTTTGCATTTCTTTTATTGAATTGAATGTTGTCATTGAGAGGAAGCTGTATAAATGCCAGTGTTGTGGGTTTTATGCTATAAAAAGCAATACTCTTCATTGCTTTCTTTTGTTCTTGTCAATTCACAGAACACTTAGCTGATTTCAGGAAGCAGATGCTGAGTCTTGGGAACAGATTTTTTCCAACATCAACATCTGGAAGTGTAGCTGTCTCCACTAGTGGTGAAACTGGTGGCTGTGCAAAAGCCTTCAGGGCTAATATCCTGGGTCAGGATGCTTAGGGAATTGCTTGAAGTCTTTCTCAGGAATATTTCTTTGAGTTACTGCTGACTTCAAGGAATCTGTTTCTACCCTCCAACCCCCATTAAATATGATGATTAAAAAAAAAAGGCAAATAATTTTCTCAGTAAAAGAAGGATATTCCCAGGGAGAAAGATTCTATTTTCTCTGGTTTATTTAAAGATCTCCCATAAATAAAATGACTTGAAGTCTGATGAATTGGTTCTGAGGGCCATTTACCATCTCATTCCTATTAATTTCTGCATTCCTTAGAGTTGTGATGATAATAATGATACAAGTTGCATTTCTGGTGAAAATAGTGAGACAGGGAAGCTCATTATCATGAAGAATATGTAACTACTAAAAGTTAAATATCATTAAAAAGATCTTTGTATTCATAATCTTTGGATGACAAATTCTGAGCAATAGATTATAGAATTTGACTTAAATATTACTGTGCTAGACAGAAGTCCCACAAAAGACAAATCCTGGACAAAAGATGGTGTACTTTGCACATCTGCAGTGGCTATACTGTCATCCTTGGGGAGTTCTACTATTTCACACAAATTAGAGCGCTCCAGTGCCTTATATTAATAGATTACAGGGACTGTATTGCTAGTGTCTGATTTGTTGATATATCTTCCCACAAATGTGCAAGTCTTGATTTTTAACCTTTAAAGGGAATTACAGTGCTTTAATTCTCATTGATGAAGATGGCATGGGCAATATGTACTTGAGAGGAATGATGTGTTAAATCTTCCAATCTATACGCCTCTTTCACGGCCATGGTTCTACCACCTTTGAATTTTAGAAGTACAGTTACACCATTTACATCTATTTACATCTGAGGCATCTGCCCCACTTCTGCTTACTGATTTCACTTTATACCCCCAAAAACAAACAAGGATTGCTTTGAACCCATTCCTGCTACAATGACACCATCTTCACAGTGTGAAAGTTGGGAAGAATTTAAACTGTTCTGCAGAGATAAGCAAACCTTCTCTAACTTTGATTTCTGTGTGTGTTTTGCACTTTGATATATCAAGTCTCTTCTTAGAAAGGAAGTTAATAACAAGGTTCTGAAGTTTCAGTGTCTGAGCCTGCTGCTTTTGTAATCCTCACTCTTGTCTCATTGGGATTCTAATTATTATCTTCATTTTTATTATTATGGTATGTTTTATCTATAAGAATAAACAGCCAGGGTAACAAATATAAAACAATGACAACTGTTTCCCAAACTGCTTATGTGTACACAGTACCCGAGACATTCAGAATGAGACTGATGAGCAAAAATATCTTTGCAGAATTCTTATATTACTGCCATAAAAGCTGGAGTAATGTAACTTACAGAAAGTGAGTTTACGCCGATACAGCTATGATCAAACTGAAGACCTGCCAGCTTTAATTTCTTAATGAAATAAACATCTGTCATATAGCTTTCATTTGCTTTGCTTAACATATAAACCTGTCCCATTAGGAAAACCTAAGCTTCAACATTCTGCTTGATTCGGCTGATTTTTTTCTTGCATAAAGTATCTGCAAAACAATATTGTTCTCTATTCTCAGGTAGCTGAAAGTTTCCTCAGCAAAAGCAATCAGTTTCATGTGCCAAAAGACACATGATTCTTGCATGTGAAAAATTAACGCAACTTAACTGCAGTGAAGCAGCTGTATCACTGTCTATGAGGGGTAGGCTGTGAAGTGGAAATAATCTCCAAGTGCTTTTTTTGAGCAATTGTATCATGTTGCCAAGTTTCTGTAAGGCTCCATGATATTAATATTATTTGATTAATTGCTGCATAATGGATAAAAATTGCCAGCTCTACTATGAGGTTGCAGTTAAAAAACCAATGTTTTATCATTGACAATAATTTTACTTTACATTGATAAAATTTACTTAAATGAACATTCTTATAATATTACCATTGACATATGTCCTTTAAGAGCATGATTTCATTTAGAACTGGGGAATCTGTACTGCATCTGACCTCAGTGATCAAATAGCACTTTTCCATATTTCTAAGTTTTGTGAATACAGTGTATTAATTATTATGAGATGCAAAAGGGTGGGCTGCTTTTGTCTTCTATGTGACATTCCACATTAAAGTGGCCGAGGGATTGTGGAGTGCATTGCTAGAATAATTGTCTGCTGGATTAGAGGGAGGAGCAACATAAACGAAGGCATTTGCACTACCAGCTGTTGTTCCATTTACTGTGAGAGCACTAGCATACTGTATAGAATCTTCTAACATCTCAACACACAGGTTCCTGTATTGAATCTGGTAAATCTCTTCTAGAATTTTGTTTGATTGCAATCTATAACCTGCTAACTAGAGTCTTACTAAAAATTCTTGTAAAAAACGTGTTTCAGACTGTGACTCAATTAAGAGGTATTTATGAATTGCTGTTTTTCTAGAGATTTTTTTGAGACTTCAGCTTCTTGTGAAGACATCTCTTTGCTGAAGGAAAATTCAGTGAAAGTAATAAAGTTTAAAAGTATTGAATAACATTTTGTATGTCTTTCTGTAAAGTCTGATAGAACATGAGAGCTATAAGAAAATAGAGTACTCTATGTGATGATAACATTTTTGCTTAAATCTATACTTGTCTAATAATAGCATCTAAATAAATGCTAGTGTTCTCTCCATAAGTGATTGCTAGAAGGCTTACGAACATTAAAGTAAAAAAAGTCAGAAAGAGCATCTGTTCCTACAAGAAGATGAAAAAGTTTTTCCAAAAATAGTCCATACAACTACTGTACATGAACTTGTGTACTTTAGAAGGGTTATTCACATCGAATTATATCTTATTGTTGATTATTTTTAAGCTTAGTTTTTGATTTTTCTTTTAAGAAACTGGAAAGCACTTCTTTTTCTGTTTTACTTCCTGACTTTACAATGCAAATGTATTATTTGTGGAAAGTACTGGTTTTAGGTAATAATTTACACTTGGAGTGACACTAAGGCTAAATCTTACTGTAAAAAAGTTTGCATTAAATAAAATGAAAGGATAATTTCAAAGAAAAAAATCAAACAGAAAACCCGCTAAGAGTATTAGTAAAAAAACAGTAAAACAGTTCTGAATTAAATGCGTAACAACTCCCAAATCAAGTACTTTATATATTAGGCACCTCATTTAAAATATATGAAGTTTAGCACCATTTCAATTTGCTCAGTGTTACTGAATATTAGGAAGGACAGAAAGAGAGCTCAGAAAGTATTTCCATTAATAAGCTTTCCTTCCTGCATCCTTCACCTTTGTGTTATCCTTCCCCAGAACACTCAATTCATGTTAAAAAAAAATAGACCAACAGAAATCAAAAGCTATACAACACAGATGCTACTCCAGCCATCAGAATCAGGTCAGTTTTTAACTTCATTAAATTGCTGTCATATGGTGTCTGCTGACATGCATCAGACTTTGGAGAGTCTTACTCATCAGGTATTCTCTAAGATTGTTAACAAGAACAGCAACTCTCATCAGGGGTCCCCAAAAAGCAGCTAATTAGGGGACAAAGGTTGCTTAGATTGTGACAATTACACCTGTAGGTCCCTGTAGAAACACCAAAATCTTGAACAAATGTATGTTTGGTTGCTTAGTGCAAGAAATAAAGAGCTAGTCCATTAAAAAAATGAGAGGCAGAAACTGTCAACCATTTGAAAAGCTTTACGAAAATGATCATCCAATTAGTGGCTATGATCAAATCAGGCATGAACTCTCTCTGGATGGCTCCATAATTTTCCTTCTTGCATGGTGTAATTTCATATAGCTCAAATGAACTCGTGAGAGGTAATTCAGTTCCAAACAGTTTTCTCATCACTGCTAATTATACTAATACATTGAAATGCCTCCTACAAAATGCATGAGCCCTTTAAGCCACCTCATTAATGTGATATAATTTTTGCCAGAATATATATCAAACCTATTATCACCACAGGTTTTCTTTAGCATTTTTTTCAAAATGTCTATCAAAAAGCTGGAAAAAGTATATTTCTTTCGTCTATTCTCAACATAATTAACTGTTTCTTTGAACTGTGGTTGTCTATTGTGGTATTTTCTTTAAAGAGTACTAGCAAAATACAGTATGATAGGGGTATTCCTCATACCTACAGGTTCTTTTCTGTGAGTATTTGATTCCTTAAATCTTTTTTCAGTTGTAGCTGATTCTTTAAACGGCAAATGATGCATGCAATAATGTGCAAAAATGAGTTATACAAACTGAAAGCAGGGGTGTAAAAAGAAGCATCATCTGAGACTAAAATAAAGACAGATTTTATGGTATTTATGTCAGTTAATTTAACTGCTGGTAGGGGCTTTTGTTGAAACATGAGTTAGTTCCAGTGTTTAACCTTGCAGCATTAATTTATGCTTTATGGCATGAGTACTTCATCACTCCCTCCTTGGGAAGACAGTTATCTCATTAGCCAGAATTTAATGAAATGCAAGGATACACTTCTTAATTTCAAAGATTACTGTAACACAAATCAGGTGTAAATCTCAGACGGACTGTCCCTTCCCTTTACCCGTTTAAAAAAGTAGATTCATTTTGCAACCATATAACAGTAATTCATCTGGTGGGATAAATTCCACTACTATTCTAAAAGCATTTCTCATCTGTGAAAGCTGGTTTAACTTTGCATTCAGTAATATTGGTGACATTTAAGGTCTGTATAAAGTTTAAGGTTTATAACCCGTTATAACTACTATGAACAATTAAAAATGTATGTGTTGGTTTCATTGGGGAGGGACGTCTTGCACAAGAAGTATGGAGTAGAACATGACTTCATTTCCATAGAACTGCATCTAGATCCATAAGAATATGACTGTGCACACTCTGTCCTATGTAAGACTAACATAACTGACAAGACTAATTAGTTTTTTTAAACTGGCACCTATCACCATATCCAGAATCCCAGTAAACACAGAACACTGTATTGCCTTGTAGTCTCATTTCTTTGAAAGACAGGGTGCTTAGACACGGTTTTACCATGTTTTTCATATGTCTTTATTTTATTGCTAACTGTTGTCATAAATTAACTTAGTTTCCTATTGAAATTTCCATCCTGCAGTTCTCTGCATGGGAGTGTACTTCACTGAACAATAGCAGAATCTAGAGAATTCATTATGCAAAATGATTTTTCAGTGAAAAATGCAGGTGCTATGCTCTTGTTCATAATTCTTTGCTTCAGTATCAAAGCAGGCAAATTTATTGAAGATTCTTGGTCTTATATAGTGTTAATGCATATAATATTATGTTATGTAATATTTACTTACCAAATGCATCAGTACGAAGGCATAAACACATATTTTCCCTAATGTTAACAAATAGTAATAGCAGTGCTTTACACTTATAGTCAGTTACAAATAATGTCTCACATTTCATGACTATGAAGTCTGTCCGTGACCAGCTGGATACCTTACATAGAATGTGAACAAGAAAATATGAAGAAATTCAGAGCAAGTCTTGTATACTGGTATCAGGCTGGGTTTTCAGACTTATGCATATTTATGGAAGGAGGGAACATCCTTGTGCATGGTGTGGCTCTAAGTAGGGCAAGGCATATGCATATTAATTAAAGATGTTTTTATAGCAGTTCATTTTTTAAATTTTATTTCTGTATAGTAGAAAATGGTAATCACAGTTTAAAGTCTATAGCAGTCAGAAATGTATTTTTTTAGCAGACCAGGAAAGGCTGCTTCCAAATTGGAGTGTGGCCTTTGGTTTCTGCAGCCATAATTCCTGTATCTGTTTTCCAAAGGGAATCAAAAGTTTGGCATGACCAGGTCACATCTGTTTGTCATTAGGCAGACTTTGAAACTGGACAACACAGACAGCTTCGCTGTGAACTTCAGGAAGTGCCACTAAAAGTATAACACCAGGCAAATCAAATACTCCAAGAATAAGTGTTTACACTGTCTTGTAGTATGTGGATCTACATACTTGTTCACGAGACTTTGGTATGGAAATCCATGCTGCTGGTCCAGCTCTGTATAGTAATCTGTATGAAATAACCTACCTCGTGTCGATTCAAGACAGTTAAGGAGGACATTCATACCGAGTCCAGGGTTTTCCATCTGTTTTAAATTCCTTCAGAATCTTGTCAGAATAGATCATTGCTTTTTCCTTCACTGGATCTAGTCCTGTCAGGGTGAAGTCCATGTATTGTGGCAGGGACTGTCATGTCATTTATTACGTTTGTTTAGGACACTGGAGTATAACCTGACTCTGCCAGTTAGGTGCCACTACATTAAATTGTAATAATAACAAGGCACCATGGAGAAGGGACATACTGAACAAGAATGCTGAAGCATATCCATTGTCATTTGAAACTTGCTGTACAAAGTCCAATAGAGTCATAGAGCAGACAGGACCTCAATTGTCAAGATTTTACCTTCCGCAATAAACTGCATTTCTGCACTGCCACCTAAAAAAACCCCAAACATGGGTTGGGTTGCACCACTCTTGCTATTCAGACCTGTTTCAAAAGGGTCTAGCTTACTCACACTAGATGCAAAAGCAACTTCAAACATTATTACTTTATACTGCATTTAATATATTGTGTGACTACACATGTATTACTTGATGTCAAAGGATGAATTGGCCCCTGGAGAATCTTGGTTTCAAGAACACCCTTTGCAATGCTCAGCTTGCCTTCAGGCAGAAACCGAGAGAGTGGGCTGTGGGGAAAAGTACTTGTAAGGAATCCCAGGTTAGGCAAACGATCTGGAGGAAGATTTGCCATACTAGTAAGAGAAAGGGGGTTGTACTGCCATCCAGAGGGAATTTGACAGGCTGGAGAAATAGGCTGACAGGAACCTTGTGCATTTCAACAAAGGGGAATGCAAAATCCTGCACCTGAGGAACAATAAACCCATGCACCAGTACATGCTGGGGGCTGACCAGTTTAGAAGCAGCTTTGCAGGAAAGGATCTGGGGGGCCTGGTGGACAATGAGTTGAATATGAGCCAGCAATGAGCCCTTGCAGCAAAGAAGGTCAACAGTGTCCTGGGCTGCAATTAGGAGAAGCGTTGCCAGCAGGATGAGGTAGGTGATCCTTCCTCTTTACTCAACACTGGAGTTCTGTGCTCAGTTTTGGGCTCCCCAGTACGAGAGATGGAACTACTGGAGGGAGTCCAGCAAAGGGCCACTAAGATAATTCAGGGACTAGACCATATCTCCTATGAGGAAAGGCTGAAAGAGCTGGGACTGTTTGACTTGCAGAAGAGAAGGTTCAGGGCAGATCTTATCAATGTGTATAAATAACTGAAGGAACAGTGTGAAGGGAATGGAACCAAGCTTTTTTTAGTGATGCCCAGTGACAGGACCAGAGGCGTACTTGCTGCCATCTGGACATCAGGAAATTCTTCACTGTGAGGGTGACTAAGCACAGGCACAGATTGCCCAGGGTGGTTGTGGAGTCTCCATCTTTGGAGATACTCAAAAGTTTTCTGGACATGGTCCTGGGAACCAGTGCAAGGTAGCCTTGCTTGAGCAGGAAGGGATTGGTCCAGATGACCTCCAGAGGTCCCTTCCAACCTCAGCCATTCTGTGATTCTGTGAAAGTCGTGGCTGAGAATACCTTACATGTCTTCCTCTGTACAAGGAGACAAAGCTTGACTTTTGATGTTGATTTGGTTGTGACTTTTGATAATCATGTGCCTAAAACAAAGGTTTGGAATATTAACTTAGTAGTGGTTATGCTGGATCCTTGACTTTTAGGAAGGTATGCATAAATGAGTTGGACCTGAAATATAGTAATGCACTTTGTCAGACCTTTTGATATATAGAAACAGTTTTTCCTCAAAAGTAAATGAAATTAATAATAACATTTCAAATGACATCAGACAGAGTACCTGCTAACTAAATCCAAACTCAACAACTTTTGCAGTTTTTCAGATCAAGACATTTTCTTTGAAAATTCTTTAATTTGTCCAGAAAAAATAATGAATTTGTGACATTTTCCCATTCCTCCCTGTTGAAGGATATATAAGCTTCAATGCTGGCAAGAAGGGTATTTTCCTCTAGAATTCTTGTCAGTTCTGGAGGAGATTTAATCCATTTTTCTTCTATGTCTCAGAATGACTGCTGACAGCTTTCAAAGAGAAACTTCTATTCATGACTTCTTTCCAGTTAATTTTATTTTTGCCTTTTCAGCCACTCTTTTTCATATATCACCTTGCAACAAGTGCTGCCTCCTTTCTAGTGGCTTGTATACACAAGGCTCAATTGCCCTGGTTTTCAGAAGTTCATTTTTATTAAAAGTCTATACACACATGTACGTGGATGAGGGCTTAGATCTTGATTTCTGAAGAAATAATATGAGGGGGGAGATGGTGATTATTCACTGTACTTACAGATTGAATGAAGCTCACTGCTACTCAACTTTTTGACAACACATTTCCTTGCACAAATAAATATGCCTTGAAATCTATGAAGTTGAGTTTTGTTTAACAATTGCAACAGGGAACCAGAAATCAGGAGGACTGTTCCAATCTCTGTTATTTAGGCCTCAGCCATTTGACCAAGTTACCATTGCTTTAAGAGCTACTATGTGAACTCAGCCTTTGGCAAATACAAAGTAAAGGGCATTAGCATAACCTTCTTTCATTAAAGTTTAACCTAATGTGTTTTACTTTGTGTTTGACACAAACAATGACTGAATAAACAGCCAACGTGGTTCAGCTGATGCACAGTAGTAACTCATTAACCTATATGGCTCAGAAGCATAGCTATTGCTGTTAGCATATATTGACTTCAGTCACTCCATAAGTTTCAGCCAGTTTCAGTGACTGATTTGGGAGAATTTAAGACCTCTTTTTTGAAGTTATGCTGGATAAAGTGAGGTACAGATATTTAGGAGTTTAGGCAAGCCCAAATCAATCACCCTAAATATCTGCACACTATGGAAAAGGTGAACCATATATATATATATATATTTATATTTATATAGCTGTAAAATACAAATAACATTATTAATCACACTTACATAACCAAAAAAATGATCTGGGCTGCCAAAATTTGTTTCCAACTTTTAAAGATCCTGCAAAATTCTTTGTATTGACAGTCTGGACTTTTAAGTTTTTAATATTCATGTCATTTATTTAAAAAAAATCTTAATCTCAGATTGAGACCTTTTTTTTTCTGACAAATGGTAACATTTACTATACTATACTGTGAGATTCTCAGAGATATGTGGCTATGCAAAACCATCAGATTTTTCACTAGGGCCAATGACTAAACTTTTATAGATTTCAGCAAGTGGAGGAACAAGTGAGGTAAGTGGGCTAGGAAAATTTATCTGGAAAATGGATTTTAGAAATACAAAGGAAGTGTCTCTTCTCACCTCTTTATCCTTTACAGTGATGCTGCAAGAGGTGTGCATTAAACTGATGGAGTAGGCTGGAAAAATTACCTTCCTGTATATGATACTCTGCCTGTGTAAAGCATAGGTATATTCAGAAAAGTTGTAGCAGTAGAGGTTGTATCTCTTTAAGCCAATATAATTTCTCATCCAGTGTTTGAAGAACATGACCTAGTCTATTTTAATATTGCAGATGATCATTTATTATATGTCTCAAAGAAATTAACATAGAACCAATCTGGACCTGCCTGCAAGAACAATTAAAAAAATAATCAAATCGTGGTTTCTCCCAGTCTAATCTGAGGTCATGACAGACAAAGTGAGGAAACTGGTTGTTGGAAATTGAGGTCTTAGCTACCTTTTTTCAGATTTGCCTCTTGTGTGTCTGCCTGAATATATCTGTTACCTGAACCTTCCTGATCAAACAAGGCTCTTTCTGACTTTGTATTCCTACAGCTTCCAATTATGCTTATTTCATTCTGCTAATCTTGTTTTTTCTTGATAACCTAAAGCATCAGTTCTGCTTGCGTTAGGGGACTGCTACAAACAGAGGTTAAAACATTACAGTAATTAGGTACCCAGTAACATGACTAAAATTTGAATAGATCATCTGATGTTTAAAAAAACCCTGAATTCACATTAGCCCATTCTGTTGGCACATAGGCAGGGGTCTTGATTTATTTGGGTATGTTACTGAGAAGTGCCAGCTGACCATTAAGGCTATCTATAAATTTAATTCTTTTAGAGGTCAGGGAGCAACACTTAGCCTTGTAGAAATTAATTTTTAGATTTCCATTGTGTCACTAATGAAGAAAAGCTGCAAGAGAAAACAGACCATTTTCAGGAATGCGATTCAGAACATTAACACCTTAATTTACATAAAATTAGTTACATACTGCTGCAGTAATTTAATTTATTTGACCAGGACTTTGCAACTGTGAAAAATAGATTCAGAAAGGCAAATCAAGATTCTTACGTATTTTCTCCAAGTGGCTGATTTCATAGCAACATGAAATTGGAATTATTAAATTGGAAGACATCAAAAAATACAAAGTATTGCCAAATTTGGAAGGTTTGGATTTGGAGTCAAAGGTTTTAAAATGGAAATTAAAAAGAATCCACAAACCCTGTACTTGAAATAATTGCTGTTTTTGTCTTGTGTACTGAATAGGTGATAAAATTAAATGTTTACTGAAAGATTTTGACATATAGCACTGAAAATCAGGCATGTAGGCAAAAGGCAAAAGCCTTTTTTTTGAACAAAGAAAAGACATGTATGAAAGAAATGACATAACTTCGGAGGAAACTAGAGCTTTTTTCCTTTTTTTTTTCCTTAAAAAAGAAAAAAGAAGAAAGAAGCATTATTTTTATTTCTAGGCACCTCAGCTGAAAATAAGATACAAAACAAGCTTCTGCATCCTGAGTTTGCAGCTCCTCGATGTGCAGAATTTACCCATCATCTTTCATCAGTAAAACTTACAATCTACCCTTCTTTATCCTTTTAAAATCTGTCTTCAATTTAATTATCCACTGGGATTAAGTTGGAGTTATACTATACTGGTGTATTTTAAGGTATCTGTTGAAGATTCATTTAGATCAGTAAAACGATGATTTATACTATTTAGCTGCTCACATACATCAGGAAGTGTCGAGAATAAGGTATGCTGAGTATGCAGAAAAGTACTAGATGCAAAGGGTTATGGTTTGATTGTGTTACAATTTCATTAACTTCTCTGAATTATCAATCAATAACTTCTTCAGTACAACTCACAATTCTGAAACTGTCTGGCCTTACAAAATGCAGAGGTGCTTCCACATGCCTAAGTGACCTGTAGGTTCTTCCTATGACTCATCAGTTTACTGGAAAGGACCCTACATATTAGCCAAACTACAAAATTTCTCTCTTGCCTCTGAGCAAAACAAATATCCATCCTGACACTTTAGATAGGAAATTATAGATCACCCTTGTTTTGCATCTTTCATTAATTCTCCAGAAAAAGCCTGGACAGTTCCTGCCACCTATTAATATAGCATTTTCTTACTATGACAGTTCAGAAAAGTACTCTGATTTGTCCCAAATCTATCCTAACCTAGCTACAAATCCATGGTCCTTTGCAACT
Source organism: Falco naumanni (assembly GCF_017639655.2). Lineage (NCBI taxonomy): Eukaryota > Metazoa > Chordata > Aves > Falconiformes > Falconidae > Falco > Falco naumanni. The sequence goes on along the minus strand of NC_054060.1, from coordinate 55,752,466 downwards.
TGAGGTGGCCAGTATAAGGACAGGGGCAGCAGTCCTGTGCTGCCAGAGGCCACATCCGCTTTTGCTCTTTGCATTTGTGAAGCTTAGTTTTGCAGCAAGAGTTTAAATTTGGAGGCCTAAAGCTTATGTACTTTTGTCCCAAAGGCAATAAAGGATTATTTTATCCCTGTTAACTTCCTGATAGGTGATGCATTCCTACTTCTGCAAATCACCAAAGAAAGGGCATGTCTAGGGACACAACCATTTTTAAAAATATTCTCCTGTTAGGAATGGGAAAGCATTTAAAGTTGTAGGAGTTGGCACACTGATATAATTATGTCTGCATTAGAACTTTTACTGATATGAATGAATCATCAGGCAAAACCCCCTACACAAATCATCAGGCAAAACCCCCTACACCCAGAGCTAATGTAATTGCACTGCTGCAACTTGCAGGTAAAGAGCTGGCTCTCACAAAATTAAATACTTGAATTTGACTAGTCACAACAAGCATGTTGCAAATATTAAATCAGTGACCGAACCACACATCCCAAAAGACCTAAGTTCAGGACATGTTCAAAGGCAGAACGGATGGTTTCTTTGGTGACCTACTACTGTGTAACTTCTTAGCTATATAATTTTATAGCAAAACCACAAATTTCCATGAAACTTGACCAGCTAAATTAAGAAGCATAAATTGCTGCATTACACATCAGTCTTGTCTGGATTCCATACTGTAAAATCTCCTTGATAGTGAATCTTTTATGTGTTTATTCCTCAGAAAAAACAGAGCCCTTTGGAACATTCTCATTCTGCCCATATATTCCTCATAAGCAAGTAAGACTTGTATATTTCAGAGCTATTACTCCCAGAATTATGATAGCACTGAGCACAGATAGCTTTAAATATGTTTGTAAGTAAAGTGCCGTTCAAATGATTTTTAGCTAATATTCATTCATTATGTTATAAACAATGGGCCACATCATACTGATGAGCCTCTAATGATTTTAAACAGAGATTTGACCTTCTACCGAGGCTCTACTGTGGCCTTTATTTGTGGAATAAGTATGCAGTAAGGGAGGCTCAGATTTAGGGCATGCAAACTACTATGCATTAAGTCCCTTTGGAAATGTCCTTAAAACACACTGGATACAATCTGGCTTTCCAAATGGAATAAGCTAGCTGGCATGGAGGCACACTTACTGCACAAAGGTGGGAATGCGCCACATAGTTGCAGAGTAGCTATTGTTTCCTTCATAGGCAGGTGCCCGGGAAATGCCCAGCATGTAAGCTGCTTAAATTTAGATAAGTAAATGTATATGACATAGCAGATAAAAATAAAAAAAGCTTCCTGATATTGTGAAACCAGTTGTTTCAAGGATAATACTCGTGTCTGCTACTTGAACTTAGTATGAAATATGGAATCACGGAATCATAGAATCATTTAGGCTGGAAAAGACCTTTGAGAGCATCAAGTCCAACCATTAACCCAGCACTGCCAAGTCCACCACTAAACCATGTTGCCAAGCACTGCATCTATGCATTTCTTAAACACCTTCACGGATGGTGATTGCACCACCTCCCTGGGTAGCCTGTTCCAGTGCTTGACCACTCTTGAAGTGAAGAAATTTTTCCTAACACCCAATCTAAACCTCCTCTGGTGCTACTTGAGGCTGTTTCCTCGTGTCCTGTCCCTTGTTATCTGGGAGAAGATACCTAAACCCACCTGCCTACAACCTCCTTCCAGGCAGTTGTAGAGAGCAGTAAGATGCCCCCTGAGCCTCCTGCTCTCCAGGCTAAACAATCCCAGTTCCCTCAGCTGCTCCTCACAGGACTTGTTCTCCAGACCCTTCACCAGCTCCGTTGCCCATCTCCAGACACGCTTCAGCACCTTTATTTCCCTCCTGAAGTGAGGACCCCAAAACTGAACCCAGGATTCAAGGTGCTGCCTCACCAGTGCTGAGTGCAGGGGAACAATCACTGCCTTTGTCCTGCTGGCCACACTGTTTTGGATACAAGCCAGGATGCTGTTGGCCTTCTTGGCCACCTGGGCACACTGCTGGCTCATGTTCAGCCAGCTGTCAACCAGCACCCCCAAGTCCTTTTCCACCAGGCAGCTTTCCAGCCACTCTGCCCCCAGCCTGTAGCTTTGCATGGAGTTATTGTGACCCAGGTGCAGTACCCAGCACTTCTCCTTGTTGAACTCCATACAACTGGCCTCAGAAATATCTTCTACTGTCTTCTAATATACACAATTGTACAAATCTAGTCTTCATTTCTGTGTAATCGCGTAGTTGAATGTCATGACTATGAGCCATTTGCAAGAAGAGAACAGGTTTACTGTTATTTCTGTGACACGATACCTTGATGCAAAAGGTTCTCAGAAGTCAGGTGGTAAAGTCAGATATTGTCAGTGTTCTGTAAGATGTTAAAATGCATTTGTGTCTGTCTCAGAAATCTATCTTTATGTGACCAGCCAGGCTTGCAGTCCATTGAGCATTACTTTGCAACCGCTACTGCCCACAGAAGAAAACTACCGGACTATGTCACTGTTGTACCAGTGTCGATTGTCTTGGCTGGATTCACCTGAAGGTGCTCATTCTCTCAGAGTGAGCTATAAAGCAGCACATCCCTTTTGAAGCTTGCAAGTGTAATGCAATCTCTGCTAAACAGCAGTATTACACAGTGATAAGACTGTTCCTTACTGGAAAGTATATATCATTAGTTCTGTTCACTGGAAGTCTGAAAAAAATTGTTCACAGACTTCTTAAATCTTATAGCATAAGTGAGAGCATCTCCTCTATTCTGAATCCACCTTAATGAAAAAACATTAAGCGCTGCTCAGATATTTTTAACAAAATCTGTTATAAAATCAGACAGTAACAGTTCAGATACTCTGTGGCAGTGGTACATATTTGAAAGCGCTATGTGTACAAAATTGCAGATAGGGCCTAGGTGAGTGTCACGAGAATCGGCTTTTCAGTGTGATGAAAAACCATTGAAGTATTTTCAGTTTTCTTCAAATACTCTGAGTGGGCTTTTTAATTAATAGATTCGTAAGAATAGCATATGCAGTGAACTGAATGATACAAGAATATGTGGAAGTCCTTTTGGAAGAATATCAGATAAAGAATACACTAGATTAAAAAACAATCAATGTCCATTGTGGCAAAAGATGAAAAAATGCAACAGAAATTTGAATGGATAAAAATCTTAGTTTTATATGGTTCTTTTTTTCAGTGTACCAGATTAAAACTCATTTCATAAAACAGCAGAGGCTCTCAGTGAATATCTGCTAAAAGAATAGATCTGTGAAAGTAGTATTGTATAATTTTTGTGCAACAAGGATATCCATTTAATAGGTTTCCACACCAGCTTTGATCACATTTGGAATTATTCTGCTTTTTGTTACATTTTCTCAGTTATTTTTTTAAACTTTTTTATGCTTTCTTTGAAATATATGAACCTTTTAATGTATGGATAATTTATTCAGCTCCTAAATTTAAATGCCTGGTGGGCGTAATTTTCCTATTTTAGTTTACTTCTATAGCTGCCTTCACTTTGTCTGGAATATATTATTCATTGTCTCCAAATTATAACAGGACTGATGTGTTAGAGTATAACTCCTTAAATTCATTTCAATATTTTAACTATTTGCATAACAATCCAGGGGGGTAGAAAGCTTCCCTGGCAGCCTCTTTGTCTCAAAGAAATTGTCAGAGACTTTTAATGTTGTTAACTGTGTTTCCAAGAAAGCGCAACATATTATAATATGACCTTAAGAACTGGAACATGAAGATGTTTGTGCCAGTATTGTGACTTTTTTTGTAATTTGAAAATGTTCTCACAAATTATGGGTTATTAAATCTGTATAAAGATGCAGATCTTAAGCAGGCCAAACTCTTCATTGACATAACTGGAGGGTCTTGCCATAGTCAAAACTGAACACTTTCTTTTCCAGATTAAAACACATTTTTAAGTGGTTCTTCAAACATATTCCATTGGCTCACAGTGTAATTTCATCACAAAAGTAAGTTTTCTACATTTAGAAGGTGAAATGCAAGCAGTGGCGCTAGGCCACCTGCAAGGCCCCCTTGCAGAGCATGTGATGGAAGAGGGGTTCAGTAGAAGTGTCGTTGATGGAGATGCAAAGTGAAACTCTTTTAGTACTGGGCAGGGGTGGAGTGGAGTGATGAGTAACAACTCAGCAGAGCTTTGTTTTACAGCATAGCTCTTGGTCTGAGAGGTGTAACAGGACTTTGACTCTGCCAGATTTCCACCAGAACCTTCTCCCTTAAGTGAACATCCCCAAGCACCACAAAAAAAGGTTTGTTTCAAAACACAACAGCAAAACAAAAAAAACCCAACAACAAACCACCCACCTTTGAAGCTAGATTTTACTTGAGCATAAAACTCAAGAGCAAACATAAAGAAAATTCAGGAGACAGAGCCTGTAAAGAAATCTTCCCCCCCTGACAGCAGCAGGGGTTGGGTTGTCTTTTCTGTATGATTCCTAGTCCACTACCTGTATTTGGGTCTCTGCGTCTTCAGGGGACGATTTTGTTTCAGTCCTGGGCTCCCTGAGCTGCGTGCTCTTATTTCTGGCAGCTCTCTTCTGACTCCCTTCTGCTCCGTGGGCTGGCATGGGGTCCTGGGCCATGGGCAGGTTGGGGGGAGCCCCGGGAGAGGCCGGGCGGGGGCAGGCAGGGCTGGGAGTTCCTCAGGGCACTGGTTGTTTCCAGCATGAGCAGGTTTCCTTTTGCTGCCTCAGGACACCTTTTAAGAGGAATGTAACAAAGACACAACACGGGTGCCAGCTGGAGAAAGCTGGGAGACAGGTTGAAGCTAAAGTCCTTGCTTGTTAGGGCCTGCCAGAGTGTTATGGGACTTACCTTGTGGATTTTGTTGTAAAATTTCATGCAAGACTCTAGAAAATAAGGTATACTATTCTTTACAGTGTAAAGCATGCTCACTGTTTACACTAAAACCCAGATGTCACAGCTGTGCCAAGAGCCTCTGTTTATACAAAAGCTGAGGAGACAGAGCACTTGACCAAGAGGTAATAATATTGATGTAGCAGATGTCTCAAATTCAGTGTACCATTTAGGACAATACTATTGCCATTAGGCCATAAAACAAAGTTCCAGAATATTCTGTAACCTTTTCTGGTGAAACAGAGCCACTGTTCGGAAAGAAATAGAGGACTTATGAACCCAGGGGGAGGGAGCAACAGAGGCCACATGTTCACGGAAGTTCTGATGGCATTCTCATGGAGATTTACTGCAGGATCAGCTTAGATCCTGCAATAAGGACCATATTTTTCTACGTTATGCTATGTGGGGATGCCTTTGTAGGTCTAATTTGAAGTGTCTTTGGTAATGTAGGGAACTGAAGCTGGGGTCATCCAAGTCCTTTAAATGTGGACAATTTTTCATGTCTTGCCATAAGGAACATCAGATGTTGAAAAGTACAATTCCGTACCGTGTAAACAAAACCAAATTATATGTCTAATAGCTAAATATGTGTCATATATATATATATATATAAAGTGGATTTATAGACTTAAAATAGAAAAAAAAGTCTGTGTTTTGAGACATGAAATAGCTGAGTGGAGTTGCGGTAAGTGAGTATTTCTCTTAGACGCTGAAGTAATCAAAATGACAGTAATCATGAAAGAAGTAACTGTTATCCTAAAACAATGTTAAAATGAGTAATAGGGCGAGACATGACTCTATGTATAGTCCCATTGAAAAACAGTGGGGATTTGGACCAGTTTCAATGGGGGCGATTACCACTGGTGCTTTTCTAAAGCTTGTCCAGTTTACGTATTCCTGTAGGGAAAGTATTTATTGATGATTTTATTACTGTCTTACTTCCTAAGCTCACTGGATACTACTTAAACCCCAGCTTTTCTGGGAATGACTTCTACTACAACTGAATTTCTCTGAAAGCAGGTATTTGTCAGGGCAGAATGGGTGGCAGTCACACAGGAAAGAGCCGTAGGTTATGTAGACACCTCCTTTGCCAATCCTATCACCTCCTCACTCCACTCTACTCCCTCTCTCTCTCTTTGACAGGATTCTGAAAAGGCAAGGGCAAGGAAAGAAGTTTCTAACCAGAAATCCTTTTTGTAGAGGAGACTGGTTCCATTACATGCATGTGATAGTACAAAAAGCATATGGAGCTTCAATTGGGAGCAACTGAGGCATCAGAAAAATCCTGTCTCAAAAAGAGCTGGACAAGTCAGCCTAATCCAATAACTTGTAATGATTAGAGTTTCATTAGTATTAAAACTATTGCAAGTTTGTCTCCAAGATTAAGAAACGATTGCTAATTATGCAAACCTTTTTCTAAATGTTAAAGCAATATTTATTTTCACTTTTGAAGCACACAATTTTTTATAGCATTAAAAAAATGTAGAAATCTATTTAGCTGAAACTTAATTTATAATTTGTAAGTTTGGGCAACTGCATTTAAGCTGCGGCACCAAATATAGGATTATAATTATTAGGCCATTTTTCACTGGGGAGGGGGGAATATTTCAATAGTTTAATTAAAAAATAAAATATTGTTTCTCAGTGTGATATTAATAGAAACATTAGTTTTTGGGTTTTTAAGAAGAAATATTCTAAAATAGGTTATCAAAATTTAAAGTATAACTGTTGCCCATAGTGGTCGTGCTGGTGTTTTTAATTTAGTCTCCTGCAGGGATCAAAATGCCTCCTCTGTCTTCCAGTCCTGGTGATCCCTTTCAATTCCTCTGCACTCTACTCAGAAGTTACATTGTTTCAGTGCTATAGATGCCTAGCCCATATGAAGAGCTTCAATATAAATTTCAGAATTTTTTCATATTTTTAAAATGTCAGGTAGATATATCTTAATTTCAGAATAACATGTTAGATACAATTCCTGTGAGACCACTTCTCCCAAACGCTTGATTCGTAACAGATCTCGTGATATTTGATATGCTTTGTATGAAGTAATAAAATCAAATGACGGGCAATAGTGTCTGAAATTTGGAGATTTCGTATTTCTAAAGTGTAGATCTTCCACCTCATGCCCTATGAAGTAAAGCTTGAAAGTTAGAATTGAAGGCTTAGATTCCAGAAAGCAAATATAAAAACTTTCAACAGACATTTCTTTCTGAATATTTTGTGTTCTAAAGTAAATTTTGTGGTTTGAAGGGCTTGACACTTATTTAATATATTATGTTAAAGTTTTAATCTGGACAATGCTGCTGGATCAAAAATTGAGCTGAAGAGAATTTTGAGCAGTTGTTTAAGATAGCTCCCAGACCCAAGGCATGGCCAACTACACCTAGACTATTCTGCAAGAAGTCTAACCAAATTCAGCATAGTGATAGCATGATGTCAGATAGTGCTTTGTCCTTTGTGATGTAAGAAAACAGTTTCTATTTGAGAAGCATTTTAACCCAGTGCTAGCAGGGAACACAGAATTCGGCCTGTTGTGAACATGTTCCAGAGACAAATGCATCAAGTGTTAAGATTACTGGTGGTGGCTGGTCCTCGAGAGAGCAATGGTAAGCCTGTGAATGACAGTGGATCAAGCAGCACATTTGCAATAGGTAGAACTAACTTGGATAATGCCGTCCATGGACAACTGGTCCTTGAGCAATATGTGATTCAGGTGCACATAGATCAAACATTGTGATGAATGTGAAGCAACTTGGGTGTGATTTCTTTGCTAGCTGGTATAGAACACTGCCCTGCATTTTGTTAAGGAAGCTGAGACATGTGGCAGCAGCAGCTCCATTTCAAACAGAAAATGCCTCTCTGAAGCCTGAGAAAGCCTGTGTCGCTCTAGCAGGTAGTAGTAAATGGGTTCTTATAGCAATGGATCTTGCCGTTGTAACTTCTCCCCAGTTCACAAGCATGAGTGTGCTTGCAGATACAGCCTGAAACTACAGTAAGAGAGCAAAGAAGTGGAAATTAACCCTTCATATTTTCCTGCAGTTATGGTCTGTCCTCAGCCTGTTCCTCCATCTAGCTGTGTGATTTGTGTGTGATTTGCTATGCAAATTTGGTCTGATCTGAAATAAGACACACTCATTCTGTGGCTTAAGAGAATTTCCTTGTGTGGCTGGAAGGAAGTGAAGAGTTGGGGTGACGAGTGCTTATGAAACTCTGCCATTTCAGTGGGCTTGCATATTTATATGATCAAATAGGTATTTCTTTTTAAATTAAAAACTTAAATGTAAAACTGATGTAGCTACCCTACATCAGTCGTTTTGGTCTCTGTATGTAGCCTATTCCCCTTGATTAAAACATGTAGAGACAAAAGTGTATATTTGAGTCTCAAGTTTTGGGGAGTAGGATCCATATCCTCAAAATTACAGGAAGGCTGACATGTGGTTTAGCCATTGCACTGAGAATTGAGATGTCTGGGTTCACTTTATTTTGATGTGTGACATTATGGAAATAGCTTACTCATTCTATGCCTTAGTTTTCCTCATTAAAAGTAGATAATACTTTCTTGTCTTGTCTGTGTTCTAAGGTCTTTGAATTGGTGGTGGGCTGTTTTGTATTTTGCATTTCTAAAAATGCCAAAAGGCACAGTATCTCTTTTAACTTTCTTGGCAGTTCCATAAGGGAAATAATAACAAAACACTGAAACCACTCTTTTAAAGTAGTTACTAAATAAAAAATAAAAATTAATAATAATAAAAAAAGTGGGAAACTAATAAGTAGACAATCAAATAAAAGCAATTAAGGGATACAACAAGATTGTTCACTTTTTATATGATTTACACTTTTAAAAGCAAAAATAAATGAAAACTAGGAATAACAGTTGAGAAATAAACATCTTGCAAAAAGGTAGAAGCAAAAATTTGAAAAGAAACTGAGGAAGTGGTGATTTATCCATAAGTCTTCTATTTGTTTAACTCTAAGATGATACACATTAACTGTGCAATTTCAAATTACCTAAAAGGAGATGATTACCAGGAGCACAGTAGGACATTTAAATTGTATGCACTAATTATTTTTTTTTACAAATTATTGGTTTGCCAAGTACACCGATCTGGTTGAGTGGATGCAAAACAATGTGCTGTGCATTATAGTATTGATAGAAATATTTAGTCATCTATAACTGTATTCTAAGTGACACTAGACTTGTTGATGGTTTTGTAGTGAACACGTCCCCTACTACACAGTAGCTATCTGTAACTGTGGCTGGTTTGAAAATGCCCTGCCAAGTCACGCAGTTGCAGCAGTCATATATTGATCTGATCTACAGAGGCAGTGGGTCCAAGTTCTGTTGATTATTTGTCTTACTTAGCAGTAAGTTAAGCAGTGTGAAAAACTGTGCAAATGCTCTTTTGGGTCATTATGTTATTGTGCATCATCTACAATATACTAATATATTTTGAGCTTGTGTACACGTCTTGTTAAATTTATTTGTTTTTAACAAATCATTTTTGAAAACATGCTCATTTTATCACAACTGCTTCTTAAATCTAACATATTTATCATAAAGTATTTTATTTATTGAATTTTATTTGCCATCAAGAGAGACAGACATGAATATAATGTTTAAAAAGATGTCTATTGATGTGAGAAAAATGCAAGCCGTGTGGTAGAAGCTCAGTGAGTGGGAGAAATGTAAATGTTCTCTGCATTTTATCTCACATGACAGAATGCATTATGGTCAAAATAGTGTCTTCTCAGAGACACAGGTTTCTAACATCTGCATAATACACTTTTATGTAAGCTCTTTATTCTGCATGCAATTGTTTAGTTAAATGCCCTACAGTCTCATTTATAAGACCCTCTTTTATGCCATCACCTTGTATGGGTTCTGTACCTTGGATACATATAACCCAATTATAATTACCATGACAATATGTAACACCTTTTTGAAACCCTCCTCATGTGATACAGGGGTGTGGTACATACTGATGTCAGAAACAAGCTATTTTCATCAGACAATTAGTTGTCTTTGACACAGGCCTGCATTTCCCACCAATTAGTACAAACGGCAGGGTGCATTTCCAGAATTTTGCAAAGCCAGCAGCTTGTGCTATTAAGCGGAATTTAGGATATTTAAATAAGTTCCAATACGTATTCTATTTTTCTTAATTTGCTGAAATCAATAGCTGCTTTTCATCTGTGAATCATTTCTGACTCGACATAATGTACTTAGATTAAAGGTCTTATGAGATTTATTCTTCCTGTCAACAAACAGCTTTAGTTTTAATTTTAGTCTTTCATACCTGATGAGTGCTAATAACAGCCATTGAACAAGAGCTCAAAGTTACAGTATCCTCTGTAGTACTTCAGCTATTAACCCAGGACACAATGTTAACAATTAAAACAGATGATTCTGTAGCACAGCCTTCTAATCAGGTATGCAAATACAAAGCTAGCATGTTGGTCAGATTTTAATGGATTTCCATATATTATGAATAGCTATAAAGAAGTTGGGCTCAGGTGTCCTTTTCTACTGTGCCATGAA